>NC_134826.1:147153932-147227549 GCF_004210375.1 Tachypleus tridentatus
CTTTGTAAACATACAGTTAACTGACTGATAGAAAACCGGTGATCGATTGAGATCTTTGTAAACATACTGTTAACTGACTGATAGAAAACCGGTGATCGTATTGAGATCTTTGTAAACATACAGTTAACTGACTGATAGAAAACCAGTGATCGTATTGAGATCTTTGTAAACATACTGTTAACTGACTGATAGAAAACCGGTGATCGTATTGAGATCTTTGTAGTTATTTAATATTTCTACATTTGTGGAAAATAACAAAATACTGGGATGACCTGTATCTATTAAACATTTTGTTTTACTCAAATGAGACTTGACCTTATAGTGACCAAGATAGAATGAATAAGAGATTAAGTATTGCAAATGTTTAGATAAAGAAAACTTAAAAATAACTCAGTTCTTTGGTGTGTGAAAAACTCTCTCTTTGTTAGCCTGAAGATGAATATTGTTCTCTAATTTATTATTAAAAGTGTTAATATCCATACCAGCCTTCCTGAGATACATTTTCACTTCAAGGTGGGTTTTACGATATTACAAAGTAAAGAAATAGTTTTAATTTAGTTTCATATTTCAACTGGTGATCGGTGATCCTGATGGGTGGTGTGACTATTTGTCAGCAATAGCTTAAGTAGCACTAAATATACAAATTAAGATTGTGCCCCTGTTCAAACTGGAATTCAAGAATATTTAGCATCCTAAGCAGCTACTTGTCCTTAACATTGGACTTACTTGTGACATTGCTCTTTCATATTATAAACTGCAGAATGAAATTTAAATCATGTCATCAGCTATCACTGATAAACAAAGAACAGTTCTGTTTATCTCCTCCTAGGACTATTTGTAAAATTACACTTTTAGAGTGTTTTTATACACTCTCTTCATGGGGTTTCATGTGATTATGTTCCAGGCTTTATGAGAAAATACTGTTAACATGCTAAATACTATGCCTACAGCAACATAGAAAGCACTGACTGCACAAATTCCATCCATTCTAGCACTTAAGACCTGAGTATCATTAATTTAATAGCTAAAAGCATCAATAGGCAGATTATTTTCTGCAGACCCTTTACGTTTCCAACCAGGCATAATAAATTGATGGCCTTCTAAGATGCTACTAAATAATACATCACTGACTGGTTCATGTAAAAGAACTGACAGTAAGGTGACTGCGTAATTTCATTTTGGTAATTGACAAGTTAATGACAATAGACCAGTGTTCAGTTGTAACTAACAAGTTAATGACAATAGACCAGTGTTCAGTTGTATCTAACAAGTTAATGACAATAGACCAGTGTTCAGTTGTAACTGACAAGTTAATGATAACAGACCAGTATTCAGTTGTAATTGACAAGTTAATGACAACAGACCAGTATTCAGTTGGCTAAAAGTGCATTTCTTTGGTGAAATTAATAGCACTGAAAAAAAGAGGAACCAGCTTTAAAAAAAAAAGCAGAATGGTGGAAAAAAAGAAACAATCATTCTTTGAATGAGCCTTATATAAAATGTCATCTGAAACCAAAAATTATATTCAAGCCACACTTAAACTGAACTAAGTAGCAGCAGGTATAGAAAACCCACAGTTAAACAAATGAGGGCAAAAAAAAATCCAAAAATGTGAACTAAAGATGAACTGCAAACAGATTAAAACTGTTTTCTGGATGTTATTAAATATAATACTACCATTTGCATTCAAACCTTTTTCCAGTGCCACTGAATATTTAAAGTGTAATTAATGTAGGTATGAACAAAGTGAGTCCACCTCTTCTTTAAATTTATCAAACTTCCATTAGTTTTATAAACAATCCGCTGAAAAAAAATACCATTAATCCAGTTTTTACTATAATTAACACCAAACTGTCAGTGTCAGTAGTTTCCACGCATCTGGCATACAGTTAACGCAAATTTGAACACAACTTAATAACATCCTAGATTGTATAGTACAATTTATGTAAACGTTATATCACCTAATTTCACAACTATCATTTTTATTTTCTATGAAAAAAGGAAGTATTGCAACTGATACCAGTCGAAATTTATTCAGGTATTTACTTGGTAATAATAGTAAAGGTTGTACATTTCAAGTTTCTCATTTAACACAACTGATGTGAAAACATATATACTTATCAAACACTTCAAATACTTTTGACGTTAAAATATAGTATTTTCGTACATTTGTTAACGTTCTCTGAAATACACTCCAAAATTCAACTTCTTTCACTTTCTCTAGACCGTAGATATCCACGTTGTTCGAAATCGAGAATACGATCCTCAAAGCGCTACCTATTAGTTAGTAAAACCATAAAATCTTACTTTAAACAAATAATGTTGAGTTTCGCTGAAAAGCTATAATAAATGGAAATGTAAACTTTATAAACATAAAATGCCCCCAAGAACAGCTAATTTAAGTACTTTTATTCATACAGCAAAGAACCACTTCATTTAAAAAGGCTGATTCAAATTATTAAATAAAATGACCATTAAAGATATAAATATTCAAAAAGTGGAGATATCTGTTGACTTTAAGCAAAATATTAACCTTCAGTGGCACAACGGTATGTCTGCGGACTTACAACGGTAAAACCCGGGTTTCCATAACCGTGGCGGGCAAAGTACACATAGCTTATTATGTACCTTTATGTTTAATTGCAGACGACCAAAGTAAAATATTTTTTAAATAATTAGTTTTGAAAACGTAAGGCTTTACACAGTAAAAAAACAACAACAAATATACACATTTTGATAGACTATGATTTTTTTGAGTTTAGAAAAAAAAAGAATGGGAGAATTCAGAAAAAAATTAAAAGTAGTTAAAAAAATAAATCGTAGGATAATGGGATAATGACTTATGCGATATCTCTGGTAATGCAAATCATATCGAAATTGATACGAAAAGCAACAAACCTCGTTAGAACAGAGATAGAAAATAACATATACAATACAGAGGAAATTATCAAGAACGATACAAAGTTGAACAAATCAAAACACCGTCAATAGTTCTGACACATTGCTTCCACTGCCAGAGACTTCGATATGCTTCAACAGCATGCTAAACAGACCAAAGATGTGGTCCAGATTACTACGTCACAAAGTGCGCTAAGGAACAAAAAAAGCCTAAATGCTGTAATTTGGGCGAAAACACATAGCAAGTTACAAAGGCTGTGAGAAATATAAACAAAAAAAAGACGTATTTTAGAAATAAAAATCCAACATTAAGCTAACTTACAAATACCTGCAACACCTTAAAATAACATACTCATCAATGACAACGGACCAGATGGTTAAAGCAATTGATCCTGAATCTGAGGTTGCGCTTCGAATCCCCGTCCCACCAAATATGTTCGCCTTTAAAGCCGTGAGAGCGTTATAATGTTCTGATCAATCCCACAATACATTGGTGAAAAGTGACCCAGGAGCCAGCATTGGGTAGTGATGACCAGCTGCCTTCCTTCTGGTCTATCACTGCTAAATTAAGGACGCTCAGCGTATAGTTGTGCGTGCAATTCATATACAAACCAAAATGACTACAACAATGAACAGCAGAGAAACGTGTTCATGAACATTATTTACAGCAGAATGTACAAAGCAGTGAAAAGCAAAAGCTTCCATTAAAATTCTAATTCTCCTTTCCAAAAAAAACAAAATAAAAACACATCACATCATACCTAGCATAAATAATTACCTCTTTCATAGGAAAGGTCTTCGTATAAACTTGCCATCTTGTATACTGTCAACTTTCTTGCATTTGCTTCCAAAAAATACTAGATTCATCACTGAAATGGCCACACAAAAATTAAGTCTTATATAATTGTTATAAGAGAAACTCTACTGAATACAAGTTGTACACATGAAATCTGCGGTAATACAGCTGTAAGAAAATATAAATCACATAAGCAGGATCTTAACAGAAGAATAGTCTTACCATATAAATTATGCTTGTCAGTGAACGAAGTTCAAATTAATACCACAATGCAAACTTGTAAGGAGGGCAGGCATATCCTACTTATCCACTAAACTCATATATTTGTTGTCTTTAGTTTCACTCCCCATCAAAATGGATCAAACTCACCAGAAATATTTAACTATAAAAAAATAAACTGGAATGAATATGCATCATTCCTTGACAAAGTCTTTTTAAAAAATTATAACCCATAGTGTTGCAAAACTATTTGCAATATATGTATTTTTTTTTTCGAACAATCACTGAGTGATTTGCCAAATACACTCAACAAACCATACCAAAACATTCAACACTAAATGATGCTTGGAAACAACACATACAATTAATAACAATGATTAAAAAACAACAAGAATTGCGAAAACAATATGTGGAAAACAGAGATCAAGAAATCAAGACAAATAATTACGTTCAGAAACAAAATACAAACAGAAGTTGAGCTTTTAAAACAAGAAAAATGGGAACAGCACTGTTTCCAACTAAATGGAAAAACAGAACGAAGACAGTTCTGGACACATCTAAAACAATTCACAAACGGGGGAAAGAGAAACATACACATACCGTCACTAGAACACAATCATACAATAGCACGTACAAATAAACAACACCTACAGATAACATTAAGAACCACATATAAATACTCATTTCTACGACAGAAGTAAATCAGTTTGTAACAAATAACATAGATATATATATGCAAAAACCACCATTTTCAACAATTCTAAAGAACAATAGAAAAATAAATGATGATAATAATAAAAACTATACAGCACAGCAGATGGCGAAAGAAATAACACAAATAGAAGTTGTATAAGCAATAAAAGCTACCAAAAACAAAGCTCCAGAAGATGCTTTTTATTTTGTTTGTTACCAATAGGCATCTGAAAGATATTCTTTACACTTCGTATACCAGCTTGGAAAAGTGCTCACACAACACCAATAGCAGCCATAAATCTACAACTTCAATTAAACGGAATAGTCGAATACTGCCAAAAATATTACATTAATATAAATATACAAAAAATCAATTAGTAGTTATTACAAAACTAACACAACATGAAAAAAAAACCTCATTAGAACTGTGTATGAACGGAGCATTTCTTATGATAAACGTGTACGATTCGAAATTAACGTAGATCAAACATATAATAAATATTAAAACTAAAGTCTGGCAACGCATGATCTATGCTAAGTGTCTAATGGGTAGGAATAGTGGAGCAAGAGCTGATAACATAATCTAAATTTACAAAACATACTTCGTTCCATTAATTGAACAAACTTACCCTGCATAGATAAGCCTGGCACTTATAAATATTCACCCTCTCAACAGTTTGTATTAGTAGTTAACAATAAATGTAAAAAAGCATAGTTTCTAGTACGTTTCTTGGTCAATTACTGAAGATTGTTTGTTTTGAATTTCGAGAAAAGCTACACGAGGGCTATCTGCGCTCGCCGTCCCTAATTTAGCAGTGTGAGACTAGAGTGAAGGAAACTAGGCATCACCACCTACCTCCAACTCTTGGGCTACTCTTTTACCAACGTATAGTGGGATTGACCGCACATTATAACGCCCCATGGCTAAAAGGGCGAGCATGTTTGTTGTGACGGGGATTCGAACCTGCGATCCTTAGATTACGAGTCGAGCGCCTTAACCACCTGACCATGCCGGGCCATCACTGAAGAAAACCACCTTGAACATTCTCTAAAAAAAGTTCTCTCTCACTATTTCTAACCTACATGCTTTAAATTAAAATCACTCAGTGTATTCGAAGTTTCGATTTACTGCTTTTTCATGAGTGGATATAAATAAAAGTTGAACTTTAAAATGCTCATAAATGTATTATTTTGCTGAACATTTAGTTTTTTCTTTCAAGCGAATGAGAACAATGTCTTCTATGTACCGAATAAATATATATATATATATTAAATTTTAATGCCCTATAGGTACTGAACCAAAACATTTGATTGCTTTGTAAAATATTAATGTACATGCATTGCTACAGAGGGCGCTCCAGAACAGCAAGATGACGCTCTCATGCTAAGGCATAAATGGCGGACAAGAAAGAATTGAGGGCGGAAGGGGAGTTTTTAGTTAGACTAGGGAGGGTTGTCTCCCAGCTTTTAATAATTGGTTTTACCTAATGTTTGGCTTCAGTTTGATTTGGTTAGTAAGAAATAGCTATTAAATTCAGTATAAATTATATTTATAATATACGGGATTAGTGCTTCTATTATAATTTGAAGTTGTGAAAGAAACGTAAGCTGAGTTGGACCATTGTTGGATAAGACAAACTGTGCTGTTGCAGTGCTAGGCCTTATCAACAGAAATATGGTAGTTATTGTACTATTTGTAGTGGTATATCGTATGTTACCTAGGGTAAAGCGTAGAAGGATAAAACTAAGATTTACTGTAGGTATATAAAGCGCGCTTAACATTTTAAATCAGAAAAGAGTTTATTTACGTTGTAAAATATCTTTTGTCTAGTTGAAAAATTAAAATTCATTCGTCATTTGCCCCAATTTTTTAATTTTTTTCTTCTGTATCTGATCGTATACAAATGGGGAGGACTATTTGTTCTGGCGTGCTTTAATGCATTTCCATCAAAGAGGTAGAAACAAGAATATTTTTAGTTTAGCAGCTTAATATTCATTATTTGAAATAAGTGAAACTTTAAAAGTAATTAAATAACTGACTTTGGTTTTGGTGATTGCAGTTTTGTACCAACAGCCAGCTGAATCATATCAGGGTATTTGGTACAAGTTACTTATGAGTTTTATTTATTTATTTTATGTTATATTCTAAAATCGTCATATAATTGTTTCCATTTGACTAAATACAAGACCATTATATATCGGTTATTTAACATGTGTGCCACAAATTATAGAGATTTTCACTTTTCTGAAATTTTAGTTTAATCTTGTATTCTGTATTTTCATGGTTCTTATTTTATTATGATAAAATAGCATTTATATAGTGATTTTAATGAATTAGTTTCATTAATGTGTGTTAAATCAGATACAAAAATTATATTAATTTTGAAGTTTCTGTTAAGAGTTAAAGTTTAATCTTTTTAGTTAATGATAGTACATCTTAAGAAATACATTTGACTTTGATGTTGATTATAGTTTCAAGGTGAAAGTCATTACTGAGTGCTTTGTAGGAAAAATGAAAATAAGTTAATGAAACGAGCATTGGAAGTGTTGTTTCATGATGAGTTTACATGAACATTATGATCTGAAATGTAATTCAAAACTCCAATTATGTAATTGTCATCCGAATAATTTCTTGCCTAACTATGGATAAAAATAATAGAATTATATAAATACTAAAGCTACCTTTTCTCGGGTTATTTTTCTGTTGTGTTAGATGCACGTGATTGTTTATCATGTTAAAAAGTTGCATGATGCAAAGAAAAGACTAACCTTATATATGCACAAACGGCTCGTTTGGGTTGAGAAATATTTTTACGTAAATTTCGTCGTAAATTCTCATGTTACAGTATGAGAATTGAACCTAGAAATTTAACCATGTTGCTTTAAATCACTCGAGGCTGCATCAGACTCGAATGTTGTAAGAAGCAAAATGGCATTACTTACATAACACTGATGTTTGACGTTGTTTTAGAATAATGGCAGAAAATGATGAAGACCTGACTATACCTAGAGCTGCAATGAATAAGATGATCAAAGAAATTCTTCCACATGTTAGAGTTGCCAACGATGCTCGTGAACTTATCCTCAACTGTTGTACTGAGTTTATCCATCACATCGCCACTGAAGCCAATGAAATCTGTAACACTCAGCAGAAAAAAACCATCTCAGCTGAACATATTTTAGGAGGTTTGTAGTTTGTTTTTTAAAACACGTTTGCTACTTTGGGGCTCACTATTGTTCATGGTGAATAGGCTACTGACAACTGACAGAAGTTCAGGACTGTGATTGTTTGTGTCCTACACTTGATAACATTATATGTATTACTTACTGAACGCAACCTCAGTGAAATATATAGATATTGGTTTATGTGGTGCTGTGATAAAAAAATTAATTTTAAAGGGAGGTTTATACTGACTTGATAATACTGTCAGGAATGGCTCCTTCTAAAAACATTTTTATTACTAACTTATTGGTAATTGTGATGTTTTATTTTACCAACATTTAGTCTTACCCATGTTCCAGCAAGCTAGGAATTGGAAGCATCTTTTTAAATTTTGAAATAAAAATGCACATTTAATGTTATGGAAAGTGACTTTTGAAAACATTTGACAGACTTATTACACTACGTAACACAAATTTTGTTCCTGGATAGTATGTGTTATTTCTTAATTACTTATGTTGTAAAAGTACAGAAAATAACCATTATTCCTTTCAAACTTTGTTTTTGTGACCTGGATAATGAAACTTAGAAATTAATCTATTTTATATGTAAAAACGGGCAAATTTGAACATTTCCATTTACATAAGGTCTGAATAAAACAATATATTAATCAAGATTTACATGTATTTATACTAAAGTTATGCAAAAATGTTTAGAATCGAGTAGTTTTTCGAGATTTGCGACTATAATGTCAATCACTTTCACATATCAGCCCCCAAATATAGTCTCCCATCATGTTTTTGTTATACTCTCCCAGGTCACAAAAGCAAAGCTTGAAGAGAAAAATAGGTCTTTTTCCATTTACTTTAGGCATAAGCAACTTAGAAATAACACTTTCTGTCCAGGAACAAGAAACAGTAAAAATTTTGTTACATATTGTTATTTCAAAAAGTATATTTCAAATTTTTAAGTTGTTCAACACTCAAGACGCATACACAGATTGTTTTGAAAATTGGATAATATGTTGGTCATTTTCTATTGTCTTCCTTCTCTTTATAAAGACATGAATGTTATGTTTGGCATTTCACTAATAAAATCCCTTTGTTTGAGTGGACATTTGGGGTCAACTCCCTTAACCTTGAATGTGTTAAACATTATGATTTTAGAGTAAACCACTTTGTTTGCTACTTTTAAAATATATTATAAAATCAGCCCAAAAGAGTTATTTCATACATGTTAAAAAAACGTATCTTAAGTGCAGGTTTTAAATGTCTTTGTTTTTACAATTACCTCCACCACAGGTGGACAGAGGTTGTTTTATTCCAGTGTGTGTCAGCAAGTTTTCTCAAAGGATTGAATGAATTTGAACAAAAATTTGTGTATGTTTTGACTATGACCCAACTCAGAAGTAATTAGTTTTTTTTTGAGGATCACACTTGCAAGATTTATAAATCTCTGCATCTTAACATGGGTACCAATTTTTCACTACTTTTTGTTTTATAATTCTATTAATTATCAGTTTTGAGTAAACATGTAGAATATTATTAAATGTTCCTCACTATACTGCCAAAAATGGCCTGTACCTATTAAGAACAGATTTGAGCTAAATGTGACCAAGGATGAGTGATGGAAGTATACTCTTCACTGAGAGTTCTTCTAGTTTTATTTATGGAATGTGTTTTCAATATAAGATCATTCAAATCATTATTGTAGTTAAAATCCACCAAATCTGAAAATATCTTTTTCACCACAACTTTAATTTGCATAAATATTTTGTACTTGTTGTCAGTTGGTCAGAAATTGAATGTAAAAACAGTTACGGAAAAAACAGTTATCTTTTTCACCACAACTTTAATTTGCATAAATATTTTGTACATGTTGTCAGTTGGTCAGAAATTGAATGTAAAAACAGTTACGGAAAAACAAATGTGTAATTATACACGTTTTACAGTTTTATTATATAGTATGTGCCAGAAGACATTTTGTATGTGTTACACAGTTTTCTAAAAACATTCGTAACTCCCAGATCGGTAACTGGTATTTTGTTTAGTTAAGGTAGGGCTAAGTTTTCATGTAAACACAGGGCTTGGACTTTTGTTTGTGTTATTAAATAAAGTGAAAAATATGATATTAACTTTTTTACTTATTCCACTGGTGGTCATCATTTGCATATTTTGTAAACAAAAGAAAATCATTTGTAGAAAGCTTTCCGTGCCGTTAGTGTAGAGATAACCATGCAGTCACCACTATTTTAAATATCTATTCAGTAATGCTATGAATCCTTTGTTACTAACAAAAACATGTTTAACTACCATTGATAAAGGTACTAATAGCTTTATTTAAAACGTATTGCAATTAGCAGTCATTCACCAGTTTATTTGGGTACTTTATTTTAAACATAAGTATAGAAATAATCCAGCCAGTAAGTATTTGACTTGTAAGAATGTTTTACCATACTAAATCTTGCCAAGCTTATCTTGTATTTTCTTATCAGAAACAATTCCTGTAGATTTCAAACAGACATTATTTGCATGAAAATATTTTTGCAAGTCAAAGACGACCCTTAAGAAACTGTCAAAACCAAACTTCAGTATTCCCCATTGCAGGCCTTGAGCCAAGATACCAAAACAGTTTTCCCATTAAGAACTTCATGTATGTTACTGTGACTTGAAAAGTGTAATTTTTGATATATTCAGTTGTATTTTAAACTTTCTAGCTATTTCCAAGGCGTTTTATCAGACCACTTTATGTGACATCATAAGGAGTGGAAACCAGGGCACAAAGCAAAATTAAACAGCATAAAGAGAAGTGAATAATATAATCTTAAACAATTAATATCTTAGCAAATTTAATGATGTTTCTATGGACGACTGAAAAACTCAACAACTGCTTTGTTTAGACACAACTCTTGTTTGAGTTGTGCTAAAAATGAAACATTTTAAAATGTGTTTTTCATATATTTTTTTAAACTTCCCCAAGTAAGTGTTACAAAAGTTGCATTTTTTATATTCTAAATATCTAGAATTGACTTAAAAAATTGTCGTCCAATAAATGGAAGTGTCAAAAAATTATTTTACAGAGGTTATTCTTCAAAGAAGCTCGGATACTTATTTTGTGTTTACTGTGCTGTCATGAAGTGCTTTAAGAAAGTCTAATACAGTAGTGATGCATCATTATGTTTCACACTGTTGTAACATGATTTTCCATAAATTTTGCATGTTAACTTTCAAATGTATTTATTCAGAATGTTACAGCAATAATTGCTTGGCTACATAAAACTGTACACATGAACTAGGATTAAAAAGAACCATCATGATTAGGTACAAGTTGTGAGGATGTTCAACCACTAACTTACTTTGGTGAAAATATACTACCTAAAGAACTGGTTTTGGCTTTCATCTGATGTAGCATTATTAAATTGATGGTCAGCTAGTGTTTGCTACTTACAGAAAACAAACTGTTAAACAGGATTTCCAATGGAGATAAACTACAGAAATGAAATATATCAGACTTACATTATGTGTATATTTGTTCTCAAAGTGCCTTGTTGTAGAGTGTTAGTAGATAAAGCATTCTCAGTATGTGCATTTCTCTTCACCAGTTATAAGGATGAAATATACGATACATAACTATTGAATAGGTACACAACATTTGTGTTCTTTAGCATTAGAAAGTCTGGGCTTCAGAGAGTACAAACACGAAGCAGAAACGGTTTTGAAGGACTGTAAGGCTGTTGCTGCCAAGCGTCGCAGACAGAGCACACGGCTGGAAAACCTTGGAATACCTGAAGAAGAACTCTTACGACAACAGCAAGAACTGTTCGCAAAGGTAGTGTTTATCGCACAAAAATGTTTCTCAGCAACTGTGAAAAGTCTGACATTTTGGTTGTTAAATATTATATGTAATAGTTAAGAATTTCATGGATTGTTAGAGATTAGAAATTGGCTACGTAACACTTGTGTTGGGAAGACATAGAAAATGAAAGATGTTCATGTGAGCCATGTTTTGAGAATGCTGAATATTATAGTAAAGAAAGCAAATATGTGCAAGAATAGCTTTGGTGACATAGAAAGGTTGGATCCATACAAGACAATAAAAAGTATTTTTGTTTCTGGATTGATAATGCTGTTAATGTCTTATAGATATGAACTTAATGTTTTAGGAAATTTTTTTCTAATAAAAAGGTATTTTTACTTTTCAAATTAACTACTAACACTTAGCTTTGGATTCCTTATGCCTTTGTTGCAAGATATTTGGAAGGTTACCTTTAGATGCGATGGTGAGGGTTGTTTAAACTTGGCATACCTACACAATATAGTATACTAAAGACCTTTATCAGATTTGTTTTACTTATTCGTGTACATATGGCTTACTGTATACAGTGGAGCGCCGTTAAGCCACGGTATATGGGGGGTCAACCTGCTTAACCGTGGCTTAAACCTTTGTGATTGAAAAGCCGAAGTCGCCAACAGCTCCGCCGAGGAGCCTCATCCGGTCCATTGCGTGATAATTATATTTATCGAATTAAAAAATAATACTTTAATTATTGATCACTTTTTTCATGGATTTACCGCGGATTAACTTTAATGTATGGAGAGGTGTGATTCGGTAACAATGGCGGCCTCCATAAAGCTGACATAGAGAGAGGATACGGTAGATTAACGGTCGATTTCTTTTGTAATATGTTTTATTTATTTCCCAAATTAAAGGAAATCCTTTTTAAATATCCCCTTGAAGTTATAAAGCCAGGATTAAATTCGTAAGCCGCGTTTTTACACATTCTTAAATTAGCGGTGAGCCGAGATACTCCTCACTCACAAGACTTGCTACAGCGGCTTAAGCAATTTCTCGGTTTACTGGTCCGCAGCTTAATGTCACTCCACTGCAATCCAGGGTTAAAATAGAGTTGTTTCTTGTCTTCAAAAATTTGTTGCAGGTAAACTGTCCAAAAGACTTGAAGATTTGGGTAACTTTGTAAGTCAGTGCACATGCTTATGTTTACATACACGTAAAAGTATTCTATCCTACTAAATCTAGTAATTATAAATCTCGTATCTTTAAATGATAGCATACTTGTACTTTGTAGGCTCGACAACAGCAAGCTGAGATAGAACAGCAGCAGTGGTTGGAAATGCAACAGGCTGCTCAACATCAGTTGATGTTACAGCAACAGAATTCTAAAACTGAAGATGATGATGAGTACTGAAGGAATAAAAATACAGACGTTAACATGAAACAGTCAGGAGGAGGTATCAACACTATTAAAAATACAGACGTTAACATGAAACAGTCAGGAGGAGGTATCAACACTATTAAAAATACAGACGTTAACATGAAACAGTCAGGAGGAGGTATCAACACTATTAAAAATACAGACGTTAACATGAAACAGTCAGGAGGAGGTATCAACACTATTAAAAATACAGGCGTTAACATGAAACAGTCAAGAGGAGGTATCAACACTATTAAAAAATACAGACGTTAACATGAAACAGTCAGGAGGAGGTATCAACACTATTAAAAATACAGACGTTAACATGAAACAGTCAGGAGGAGGTATCAACACTATTAAAAATACAGACGTTAACATGAAACAGTCAAGAGGAGGTACCAACACTATTAAAAATACAGACTAACATGAAACAATCAAGAGGAGGTACCAACACTTAAAAATACAGACGTTAACATGAAACAGTCAAGAGGAGGTACCAACACTATTAAAAATACAGACGTTAACATGAAACAGTCAAGAGGAGGTACCAACACTATTAAAAATACAGACGTTAACATGAAACAGTCAAGAGGATGTACCACCACTATTAAAAATACAGACGTTAACATGAAACAGTCAAGAGGATGTACCAACACTATTAAAAATACAGACGTTAACATGAAACAGTCCAGAGGATGTACCAACACTATTAAAAATACAGACTTTAACATGAAACAGTCAAGAGGAGGTATCAACAGTAGACAACGTTTATCAAACTTGTAGATGATGGATTTGCAAGATATTCTTTGTACAGTTGTGAAAAATAAACATTTTCAGGTTTACCCAATTATCAAACAAATTTTGTTGTACTTGTTTTATTCAAAACTTCTTTGTATACCTTCTTTTATTTTGAAACTTTCCTCACTGCTATTTTACCTGAAATAAATGTCGGTAGTGAAAGCATGTTTTGACAATAAACTTAGAAAATAAAACCTCTGCAGACAGTTTCACTATTGCTACTACTAGCCCTGATGAAGCAGAAGTTATGTAGTAAGGAAAGTTGTTTTTTTTCTAACATTATGAACAAAATGTCTAAATTCTTCAATCAAACACTACAAATTGTGAAATGCACAGCCTTGTGCAAATTAATTGAAACAAATGGTCATTTTACAATATTTTCAGCATGGCGGCCGGTGTAGGCCCTCTGGCCCCACTGATTTCCTTTAATAGTCATTTTTTCACACAAACACCATCATTAGCTGTGTTTTGCAGTACGGTTGATCTATTTTTGGGATATATGACGAAATTTTGAGGAATATTACGTCATTCAAAATTGTGTTAGAAGGGCAAGAAGACCAGTCAAAAAACAACTTACCAACTCAATGAAGAAAAAACGGTATCAGTGAGGTTTGAAATGCAAGAACAATGGAGGAAGGTGTTATTCAGTGACAAGACTCATTTCTTCATACAGGGTCAAAGAAGTCTGCATGTTCGCAGATCTCCAGGTGAGAATCTCACATCAATCAGTTCGTAAAACATCCCTTGAAGATGTTTTGGGGCTTTTTCAGCTACTATGGCGTCGGAGTCTTACATATCGTAGAAGGTATGATGCGAGGGCCACAGTACATCAAAGTTTTGCAGAGAATAGTCGTTCCAGAATTGAAAAAGATATTTCCAGATGGATCTGGCATTTTTCAGCAAGATCTGGCTCCGTGCCACACATCAAAACTTGTGAAGAATTTTATGACTTCAATGCAAATAAAGGTGCTGGACTGGCCTGGAAACTCTCCATACTTAAATCCTATTGAAAATCTTTGGGCGATTTGTAACGAAAGACTTTGGAGAAAAGACCGTACTACAAAAGATAAGCTAATTGAGGTGTGGTACCCAAGCAGATTAATGATCTTCTGAATAATAAAAGTGGTAATATCATGTAAAAGTGGTAATATCATGTATTTATTTGCGAGTAATTTTTGGATTCTCAGAAATGCAAAAAATTGAAAAAATCACAATTTTCAGTCTTGTTTCAATTAATTTGCACAAGGGTGTATATTAATTCACGTACAACTCCTGACAGTTTTTTTACTTCATTATAAGTCTAGGAGGTAATAATTTGTTGGTGCTATGCTTTCATTAAATTTGAAATACTGTAGGCTTGATATCTGAACTGAAAATGACGCGTTATCTGCTTATACCTAAAGAATTTTAAATTTTTGTTGCATCTTTCCAGAAACTGAAATTTAGTAAACACTTCATTACAAATACACTTTGAGCATACATTAAAAATGTCAAATTTAAAAGAACTAATATTTTATTCCACTTATCCCTTCAAATATAGTTTCACTTATTTTTCTTTCCTGCTTCTTTCACCTAATAAGTAACAAAAAGGCTGTTTTTTTTTATTTTTTCAAACATTAGTGCAAGATCATAAGTTATAGATCCATACATGATGAAAACCTGGTGCCTTTTACGTTGTTCTAACTCGCTTATCACAGTTTAAAGTGCTGTTGTGTGTACACAAATATTTTAAGCGAGATCTGTAAAGCTGCTGTTTGTACATACAAATACTTCAAGTATCGTTTGTGGAATGTTTTTACATGTACATACATTCTCAATTAGAATTTTTAAAGCTGTTGTGTGCACATACAAACAACTTGAACAGAGCAATGTCCATTGTGATAAGCAGTCTTAAAAAAAACAAACTGTTTTTAATAAGCACTCTGAAGAGCTGAAAAGTGTTCTACCCATACCTGACGTATAGTAAGAAAACAGTAATATTTTCTTTAGAAAAATACCAAATGTTCTCTTCGTACTTTTGACTCCATTAAATCCAAACATTGCGACTGAGTTATAAGCACCTGCTCTGTTGATATAAAACCATATAAAAATGAGCTGTCAATAAAGTGATTCTATGTTGACATATATCTGTACATTAAAACTTAAATTTTCTGTAATTTGTTTAATGGCAGATATCCATACTTTCAATTGGTTACTAATTTCATAGTCCTGTGCACCACAAATTGTGGTTTTATGTGACTTAGGTTTAGTTACTACTTGCTTTTCTATGCTGCAAACAAATGTAGTCATTTTTTTTAGTCATTATAACCAATTTTTTATACACAAAAAAAATTAATTTCTTCAGTGAATATAATTCTGTTACATCAACATGACTAGAACAAGATTGGAATTTCATCTCTGTCTCATACAAGTCTTATGGTTAAATTCTTAAAGGAAGAAAAAAGTTACATATTTAACTCTATTAAAGTGAGTGACAATAATTATTTGATAAAGTATCTTAAACTACATTGTTTCTAACAGTTAATGTTTGATTTTTAATAATCCAAACAAAAATCTGCAAACTGTATCTGTGCTCCCTGAATGTTAGAAAGTTTTAAGAGTTCAGAAGTGTCATTGAATGGTAACTTTCAACTTTGTGAGTACTAACTCATGGTATGGAGCCAGTAGATTAACAGATACATTTGTAACATTCAGCATATTGTATTACATCATACAAGACTACTGGAGCAAAACATATATTTGATATTTCTAACTAGTTAAATCACTTGCCACTGACCAAAAAAGTAACTTTTATGTCAGTGTTCAAAATACTCCACATTGTTCAATGTATGCTATGGGCCAACATTGGTGTAACCAACAACTGTAATCTCTACGACATTTAATTCAAGAAGTTTTTTAACACATCGAAGATTTCGAGCAAGGTACATATCGTCACATTCTCTAAATCATCTGATGTTTAGTACCAAAACATTTCCACAGAGGACATTGCAATACAAGAACAGGACCACAGTGCACACTAACAACAGATGTTTACACACAACAATTTACACCATAACATATTTGCAATTTGTCTATTACAATCCAAGGAATTATTTCTAGTAGTATTAGATCATATCATGAATTGATATTTAATACCATAACATATACAGAGGATATTAATACCAAAAGCCAATCAGAGGCCATTTAATATCATAACACATCCACTGTGGACAGTATACTACTAGGACTTATCCAAAGATATTTAATATCATAACACATCCACTGTGGACACTACAATATTAGGACATACAGTGTAAGAACAGAATCACAGTGGACAGTATACTACTAGGACTTATCCAAAGATATTTAATATCATAACACATCCACTGTGGACACTACAATATTAGGACATACAGTGTAAGAACAGAATCACAGTGGACAGTATACTACTAGGACTTATCCAAAGATATTTAATATCATAACACATCCACTGTGGACACTACAATATTAGGACATACAGTGTAAGAACAGAATCACAGTGGACAGTATACTACAAGGACTTATCCAAAGATATTTAATATCATAACACATTCACTGTGGACACTACAATATTAGGACATACAGTGTAAGAACAGAATCACAGTGGACAGTATACTACTAGGACTTATCCAAAGATATTTAATATCATAACACATCCACTGTGGACACTACAATATTAGGACATACAGTGTAAGAACAGAATCACAGTGGACAGTATACTACTAGGACTTATCCAAAGATATTTAATACCAGAACACATCCACTGTGGACATTACAATATTAGGACATACAGTGTAAGAACACAATCACAGTGGACAGTATACTACTAGGACTTATCCAAAGATATTTAATATCATAACACATCCACTGTGGACACTACAATATTAGGACATACAGTGTAAGAACAGAATCACAGTGGACAGTATACTACTAGGACTTATCCAAAGATATTTAATATCATAACACATCCACTGTGGACACTACAATATTAGGACATACAGTGTAAGAACAGAATCACAGTGGACAGTATATTACTAGGACTTATCCAAAGATATTTAATATCATAACACATCCACTGTGGACACTACAATATTAGGACATAAAGTGTAAGAACAGAATCACAGTGGACAGTATATTACTAGGACTTACCCAAAGATATTTAATACCAGAACACATCCACTGTGGACACTACAATATTAGGACATACAGTGTAAGAACACAATCACAGTGGACAGTATACTACTAGGACTTATGCAAAGATATTTAATATCATGACACATCCACTGTGGACACTACAATATTAGGACATACAGTGTAAGAACAGAATCACAGTGGACAGTATACCACTAGGACTTATCCAAAGATATTTAATATCATAACACATCCACTGTGGACACTACAATATTAGGACATACAGTGTAAGAACAGAATCACAGTGGACAGTATACTATTAGGACTTATCCAAATATATTTAATATCATAACACATCCACTGTGGACACTACAATATTAGGACATACAGTGTAAGAACACAATCACAGTGGACAGTATACTACTAGGACTTATCCAAAGATATTTAATATCATAACACATCCACACTGGGCACTACAATATTAGGACATACAGTGTAAGAACACAATCACAATGGACAGTATACTACTAGGAATTATCCAAAGATATTTAATACCGGAACACATCCACTGTGGACACTACAATATTAGGACAAAGTGTAAGAACAGAATCACAGTGGACAGTATATTACTAGGACTTACCCAAAGATATTTAATACCAGAACACATCCACTGTGGACACTACAATATTAGGACATACAGTGTAAGAACACAATCACAGTGGACAGTATACTACTAGGACTTATCCAAAGATATTTAATATCATGACACATCCACTGTGGACACTACAATATTAGGACATACAGTGTAAGAACACAATCACAGTGGACAGTATACTACTAGGACTTATCCAAAGATATTTAATATCATAACACATCCACTGTGGACACTACAATATTAGGACATACAGTGTAAGAACAGAATCACAGTGGACAGTATACTATTAGGACTTATCCAAATATATTTAATATCATAACACATCCACTGTGGACACTACAATATTAGGACATACAGTGTAAGAACACAATCACAGTGGACAGTATACTACTAGGACTTATCCTAAGATATTTAATATCATAACACATCCACACTGGGCACTACAATATTAGGACATACAGTGTAAGAACACAATCACAATGGACAGTATACTACTAGGAATTATCCAAAGATATTTAATACCGGAACACATCCACTGTGGACACTACAATATTAGGACATACAGTGTAAGAACAGAATCACAGTGGACAGTATACTACTAGGACTTATCCAAAGATATTTAATATCATAACACATCCACTGTGGACACTACAATATTAGGACATACAGTGTAAGAACAGAATCACAGTGGACAGTATACTACTAGGACTTATCCAAAGATATTTAATATCATAACACATCCACTGTGGACACTACAATATTAGGACATACAGTGTAAGAACAGAATCACAGTGGACAGTATACTACTAGGACTTATCCAAAGATATTTAATATCATAACACATCCACTGTGGACACTACAATATTAGGACATACAGTGTAAGAACACAATCACAGTGGACAGTATACTACTAGGACTTATCCAAAGATATTTAATATCATAACACATCCACTGTGGACACTACAATATTAGGACATACAGTGTAAGAACAGAATCACAGTGGACAGTATACTACTAGGACTTATCCAAAGATATTTAATATCATAACACATCCACTGTGGACACTACAATATTAGGACATACAGTGTAAGAACAGAATCACAGTGGACAGTATACTACTAGGACTTATCCAAAGATATTTAATATCATAACACATCCACTGTGGACACTACAATATTAGGACATACAGTGTAAGAACAGAATCACAGTGGACAGTATACTACTAGGACTTATCCAAAGATATTTAATACCAGAACACATCCACTGTGGACACTACAATATTAGGACATACAGTGTAAGAACACAATCACAGTGGACAGTATACTACTAGGACTTATCCAAAGATATTTAATACCAGAACACATCCACTGTGGACACTACAATATTAGGACATACAGTGTAAGAACACAATCACAGTAGACAGTATACTACTAGGACTTATCCAAAGATATTTAATATCATAACACATCCACTGTGGACAGTATACTACTAGGACTTATCCAAAGATATTTAATATCATAACACATCCACTGTGGACACTACAATATTAGGACATACAGTGTAAGAACAGAATCACAGTGGACAGTATACTACTAGGACTTATCCAAAGATATTTAATATCATAACACATCCACTGTGGACACTACAATATTAGGACATACAGTGTAAGAACACAATCACAGTGGACAGTATACTACTAGGACTTATCCAAAGATATTTAATATCATAACACATCCACTGTGGACACTACAATATTAGGACATACGGTGTAAGAACAGAATCACAGTGAATAGTATACTACTAGGACTTATCCAAAGATATTTAATATCATAACACATCCACTGTGGACACTACAATATTAGGACATACAATGTAAGAACACAATCACAGTGGACAGTATACTACTAGGACTTATCCAAAGATATTTAATACCAGAACACATCCACTGTGGACAATACAATATTAGGACATACAGTGTAAGAACACAATCACAGTGGACAGTATACTACTAGGACTTATGCAAAGATATTTAATACCAGAACACATCCACTGTGGACACTACAATATTAGGACATACAGTGTAAGAACAGAATCACAGTGGACAGTATACTACTAGGACTTATCCAAAGATATTTAATATCATAACACATCCACTGTGGACACTACAATATTAGGACATACAGTGTAAGAACAGAATCACAGTGGACAGTATACTACTAGGACTTATCCAAAGATATTTAATATCATAACACATCCACTGTGGACACTACAATATTAGGACATACAGTGTAAGAACACAATCACAGTGGACAGTATACTACTAGGACTTATGCAAAGATATTTAATACCAGAACACATCCACTGTGGACACTACAATATTAGGACATACAGTGTAAGAACACAATCACAGTGGACAGTATACTACTAGGACTTATGCAAAGATATTTAATACCAGAACACATCCACTGTGGACACTACAATATTAGGACATACAGTGTAAGAACAGAATCACAGTGGACAGTATACTACTAGGACTTATCCAAAGATATTTAATATCATAACACATCCACTGTGGACACTACAATATTAGGACATACAGTGTAAGAACACAATCACAGTGGACAGTATACTACTAGGACTTATGCAAAGATATTTAATACCAGAACACATCCACTGTGGACACTACAATATTAGGACATACAGTGTAAGAACAGAATCACAGTGGACAGTATACTACTAGGACTTATCCAAAGATATTTAATATCATAACACATCCACTGTGGACACTACAATATTAGGACATACAGTGTAAGAACAGAATCACAGTGGACAGTATACTACTAGGACTTATCCAAAGATATTTAATATCATAACACATCCACTGTGGACACTACAATATTAGGACATACAGTGTAAGAACAGAATCACAGTGGACAGTATACTATTAGGACTTATCCAAATATATTTAATATCATAACACATCCACTGTGGACACTACAATATTAGGACATACAGTGTAAGAACACAATCACAGTGGACAGTATACTACTAGGACTTATCCTAAGATATTTAATATCATAACACATCCACACTGGGCACTACAATATTAGGACATACAGTGTAAGAACACAATCACAATGGACAGTATACTACTAGGAATTATCCAAAGATATTTAATACCGGAACACATCCACTGTGGACACTACAATATTAGGACATACAGTGTAAGAACAGAATCACAGTGGACAGTATACTACTAGGACTTATCCAAAGATATTTAATATCATAACACATCCACTGTGGACACTACAATATTAGGACATACAGTGTAAGAACAGAATCACAGTG
The DNA here is from genome assembly GCF_004210375.1 of Tachypleus tridentatus. Classification (NCBI taxonomy): domain Eukaryota; kingdom Metazoa; phylum Arthropoda; class Merostomata; order Xiphosura; family Limulidae; genus Tachypleus; species Tachypleus tridentatus. The sequence continues at coordinate 147,175,861 of NC_134826.1, forward strand.
GACAGTATACTACTAGGACTTATCCAAAGATATTTAATATCATAACACATCCACTGTGGACACTACAATATTAGGACATACAGTGTAAGAACAGAATCACAGTGGACAGTATACTACTAGGACTTATCCAAAGATATTTAATATCATGACACATCCACTGTGGACACTACAATATTAGGACATACAGTGTAAGAACACAATCACAGTGGACAGTATACTACTAGGACTTATCCAAAGATATTTAATATCATAACACATCCACTGTGGACACTACAATATTAGGACATACAGTGTAAGAACAGAATCACAGTGGACAGTATACTACTAGGACTTATCCAAAGATATTTAATATCATAACACATCCACTGTGGACACTACAATATTAGGACATACAGTGTAAGAACAGAATCACAGTGGACAGTATACTACTAGGACTTATCCAAAGATATTTAATATAATAATACATCCACTGTGGACACTACAATATTAGGACATACAGTGTAAGAACACAATCACAGTGGACAGTATACTACTAGGACTTATCCAAAGATATTTAATATCATAACACATCTACTGTGGACACTACAATATTAGGACATACAGTGTAAGAACAGAATCACAGTGGACAGTATACTATTAGGACTTATCCAAAGATATTTTATATCATAACACATCCACTGTGGACACTACAATATTAGGACATACAGCGTAAGAACAGAATCACAGTGGACAGTATACTACTAGGACTTATCCAAAGATATTTAATATCATAACACATCCACTGTGGACACTACAATATTAGGACATACAGTGTAAGAACAGAACCACAGTGGACAGTATACTACTAGGACTTATCCAAAGATATTTAATATCATAACACATCCACTGTGGACACTACAATATTAGGACATACAGTGTAAGAACACAATCACAGTGGACAGTATACTACTAGGACTTATCCAAAGATATTTAATATCATAACACATCCACTGTGGACACTACAATATTTAGACATACAGTGCAAAAACATCCAATGTGAACAGTATGTTACTAGGACAAATTCAAAGATATTTAATACCAGAATACGTTAACAAAAGGCTGAGTTGGAGAAATGTTAAATAATATTTGATCACATGCATATTATATTGTAATGATAATTGTTAAACTTTGTATACACCCTCTGCACTAAAAAAATGGTGAGAACTTGTTTGTCATGTTGTCCACAAAATCCCACATGCTAAAGAAAGATAAACATTCCAGCAATGAAACTTCTAAGTGCAATACGATACATCATTTAATTATGTCATAAATACATGTCAAACTTTCTTGAACATCAGACATTATTATACGAATATTTTATGATGATTTGGTATGACTGAACGATAGTGAATCTTCATACAAGGTGTCATATAGATATAATGGCTGAAAAAAACTACAAAATATGGTTGTATGTTGGCAGAAATTGACATGATCAAATAAACTTCAAATTTAAAAAATGATATTTTTCTTAGTATTTGCATATCAACTTTTTACATTCAACCAAGCAAATAAGTTCAGGAGTTGTTTATGTGGTCTAATGAAAGTTAAAACTTAAAATATTAGGATGCTAACTATGTGTCATAAAACACTAACTGATGTACAAACTGCTAGTCTTATATTACACAGCACAGTGGTTATAAGGTGATAAAAACCAACTTTCTTGTTCCATTTTTTTCAAACCTTATATAGAACAGGTGATTAAAATTTGAAATTAATATGATATCCAGAACTAAAGCAGCTAATCAGTCACTTCGACACCTTCTATAAATATTACCACCGTTGCTGTGAGAGGTGACTTTATCGAAACAGAGAAAACTTTTTAGGTAGTCTGCCTTCTTTATTCAAAAGCCCAGTTTCTATATCTTCATAAGATGGCAGTATTTTAAGATCTCCTAACGCTGCTACTGCTGGTTTACTTCGAAGCATACGATAGGCTACTCTTCTGATGTCTTCTTCTGATACTTTACCTTTTAATGTAAGAAAATGATATACAATTTATATCACAAACTGATTAGGCACTAATAAAATCATCTTGAAATAATTTGTTTATAAAATTAGTCCAACAAGACTTGACCAACATGAAATTCTGAGTTTAACACATTCAGAAATATTACGTACTTTTCTTTCTTTTCATCTTTTGTATTAGTTTAGTTTGTTGTGAATTTTACACAAAACTACATGAGGGCTATCTGCACTAGCCATCCCTAACTTAGCAGTGTAAGACTAGAGGGAAAGCAGCTAGTCATCACCGCCAACTCGTGGACTACTCTTTTAGCAATGAATAGTGGGATTGACAGTCACATTATAATGCCCCCACAAGTTTAATATTTCAAAAACCTTTTCATATCTTTCATGAGAAACTTTTACTATCAGGTTAATGATACTTGAAGTCTAGAACAGCCTAATTTTCTCGCATAACAACAAATCTACTGTAATGACAGTTATATGATTGAAACAATCCTGATATAGTAAACTTTGGTTTAATTAAAGTAATACCTTGTTACTCTGATTGGAAAGTAAAGGAGTCCTATTTTCTAGAATGTTTTGTTTCACCAACTTGAAATAAACCTGTAAGCCTGTTCCTGTGTTTGCTAAAGCAGTGTAAATTTAGTTATACATCAAAATGCAATGAATATTCATAAAATACCCTTGTTTATATATATGCACACACATGTATATTTTCAGGAACAAAATAATCCTGTGTACCAAACTTGTTTAAATCAATTTCTACTCAAGAGAGGAAATTTAATGTATTTTTACACTAAGTGCGTTTTACCTATTTCTTCCATGAAGAATTCTGGAGGTTTTCTGTGCCCTGTGGCTAGGACTTGTCTTCCAATATCTTCAAACATGATTGGACGAGACTCTAAGTTCATCATAAGCATCGACTGAAGCTGTTTCTTTGCTCTATTCAGCTCATCCTTTAAAAAGGTAATAGATCAGTACAGAGAACGCACTTAAAACTTTTATTTACGTTATGAGTTGAACAAGAACAAAAACATTTCCATGACTATCTATAACGTTTTATTTTTCAATTGAGGTATTTCTTTTTTGTACCATTATAACACAATCCAGACGTTAATGGCTGTTAACGGAATTTACTTTACGAGTTATTATGTCACTTACAATCAAAAATCACATGTTTGAACCTACAGCCATTAATTACCAAGATAAAAACTTTATTTACTAAAGGGCACACAATTATAATAAAAGATTGCTGTACAAATCCAAAGCTAACAAAATGACACAACAGAATTATTTCAAGGTTGTGATAATAGTGACATCAAGGTAAGGTTAACCAAACTATATAAAACGTTTCACTTAACACTCATTACATAGCACATGCGAGTTTCAGCACAACTGAAAGTATTTCTGTTTTACAGCAAATTCTGCAGCTTTTGACAGTGCAATACTGCTTTGGTTAGACTTATGACTATTTAAATATTCCACAGCCCTTTCAGAATTTAGCAAAAGAACAAAGATATGAAAATTATTTCATTTTTAAGAATCATTAAGTGTAATATTGAAAAGCATCATCTATGTAAACACCTCATCTCACACAAATGTCATTTGTGTCTTCAAAGTTTGCAGGACGGTCATCTGGAGCCCTCAACCCTACACACAGAAAGAACAAATGTACAGTGGAACCCCTCTAAAGCAGCCACCTTTGGGACTGAGACAAACTCTCCTGATTAGAGGGGTTCCACTGTACATAATTAGGGATTATGTAAACAGAAAAGGGACTGTCATTGAATGACCCTTTCAAGGGGTGGCTGCTTAGAGAGGTTTCACTGTACATATCTAAATTAACAGTGCAAAATATGACACCAAGTTTTTGTCCTTTCTAAGAAGTATAAACCACAGGTGAATGAGCTGCTTCCTAAGGATACTGGACAATATCTATATGTACTTGAACCACTGCAGGAAGAAATGAATGATTTTCTACCTTTTTTTGTGCAGCTTTATCATTGTTTCAGGTTTCTCATGTAATAGGCAATTTAAATTTCACAAAATATGTGGTGAAGCAAATACGGACCCAACCACTGTCACAAAAACACCGCTATCAATTGAGCAATGTAATACTCCAGTACTTTTAGTGCAAGGATGCTACAAATGATGAATCATTAAGTTACATATTAAAGTCCATGGCAGAGCTTTTAAAATCATGATAAATGAAACTGCTGTTTATTCCAGCTTCCAATCTCTGACGACTTCACACTGGCTGACTTATGCACAAATGGTTGCTTAAACACGATCTTGAAAGATGTTTGTGGAAAGCTTGTAAGGATGTGTTGTCCAAGAGTGACCAAGTTATTACCAAGTGTAATTAACTGCCATGTAATTATTGCAAGTATTATATTCAAATTATATGTAAATAATTCAATGTAAAAGTTATACTAAGGGTAACAGTGAAAAAGCAATGTAGCCAAACTAACAACAACAATAAATGCCATCAGAGTCTCAAAACTCTGTTTCAGTCACATGGGAGTTCCAAATGACCTTTACTGCAATACACTGCAGTTATAACTTTGATACACTGTATCGCATAACTTCAACAAAGGATGTAAAAACCACACAAGTTTTCTTACCTCTGATATTCTTCCTGTCATCTTTGTGAATTCCATTACAATCACTTCCACCAAATCCTTTAACTGCAAGCAGAAGATGAAGAGTTTGTGAACAAATAAACAAGCCTGTGTTGATAGGACTAATTTTCTCTTTAAGAGAACTAACCCTAAAATAGAACTGAAACTGCATGGAATGACTTCCATTCACAACGTGTTAAAAGCAAATTCTTATCTGTCTTGTTATTTTAACCACTGTATTCAGCTGTCTATAACTTTTCCCCATAGCAAAAATAATTTTAATGAAGGATTAACCAGTTGACTGCCAAGTATTTCAGCTGCTGCAATACAACTCTAATGCTTCTTAATTTTGTAACTTTTTTCGTGACGCCATTTTGGATCGAAAGTGAAACAATTTGTAAGTAGGTCAAATACATGTATGGTGCTGACATCTAGCGTTGTAGTTAGGTATTATTGAGAACGAATTAACTCGTCCGTGGCACTGTGTTACCGATCGAATTGAACGAGTTATCTTGTCTATGGCACTGAACAGGTTAATACCAGAATTTAATTAATATATTTCAAGTGATTTTTAATGTAATCACACAAACTGTAATGAGAGAAAAAGAAAAAATCCACTATGATTAGATGTTTATAAATTGTTATCGTTCTTAAAGTAACAACAACACGAAATCTTCTATTTGTAAATTTTAATAACTTTCACAGTAACACAAAACAACTTATCTAGTTTTGAATTAATGGAACTGAATCATCAATCAATATTGTTACAACATCCAATATTCGTTATTTTAAGATATTTCAAAAAATAATGTATAATGTTGCTTAAATGCTAAATAACTGATTTTTGTACAAACAATTAAAAAAAATGAGGTAAGATCAGTACCAAGAGAGTATTTGGTATCCTAGGAACTAAAGGATCAGTGAGCGTACCAGATACTGCAAATATAAACACCCACAAACAGGTAACTTACACTGAAATTATGCTGGGATCAGCTACCTACATTGTTAGAAATGCTACAGGAAATGCTACAATTAGAAACTACAACTTACCCCAACAATTAACAACCATCAACAAGCATGATACCAAAGTGCTACTACTATTTACAGCACCCATACAGCAGAAACTTGGATAGAAAATATGATGTAATCCACTACAGAACAACAGATTTAGCATACACTGTCAAGTAGCTACACAGAATCTCAACTAATCTTAAATCAACAAAATTGGAGACTTCTCACATGATAATATGAAAACCAAAACAGAGCGAGGAAAAGAAGTCTTGATGATGTTAACACTATCCTACTACTTTCCATGTTGGATACCTTAACACAAAATAATGTTAACACTATCCTACTACGTTCCATGTTGGATACCTTAACACACAATAATGTTAACACTATCCTACTACTTTCCATGCTGTATACCTTAACACACAATAATGTTAACACTATCCTACTACTTTCCATGCTGTATACCTTAACACACAATAATGTTAACACTATCCTACTACTTTCCATGCTGTATACCTTAACACACAATAATGTTAACACTATCCTACTACTTTCCATGTTGGATCAACTGACACACAATAATGTTAACACTATCCTATTACTTTCCATGTTGTATACCTTAACACACAATAATGTTAACACTGTCCTACTGCTTTCCATGTTGGATCAACTGACACACAATAATGTTAACACTATCCTATTACTTTCCATGTTGTATACCTTAACACACAATAATGTTAACACTATCCTACTACTTTCCATGTTGTATACCTTAACACACAATAATGTTAACAATATCCTACTGCTTTCCATGTTGGATCAACTGATACACAATAATGTTAACACTATCCTACTACTTTCCATGTTGGATCAACTGACACACAATAATGTTAGCACTATCCTACTACTTTCCATGTTGTATACCTTAACACACAATAATGTTAACACTGTCCTACTACTTTCCATGTTGTATACCTTAACACAATAATGTTAACACTATCTTACTACTTTCCATGTTGGATCAACTGACACACAATAATGTTAGCACTATCCTACTACTTTCCATGTTATATACCTTAACACACAATAATGTTAGCACTATCCTACTACTTTCCATGTTGTATACCTTAACACACAATAATGTTAACACTGTCCTACTGCTTTCCATGTTGGATCAACTGACACACAATAATGTTAACACTATCCTACTACTTTCCATGTTGGATCAACTGACACACAATAATGTTAGCACTATCCTACTACTTTCCATGTTGTACACCTTAACACACAATAATGTAAACACTGTCCTACTACTTTCCATGTTGTATACCTTAACACACAATAATGTTAACACTATCTTACTACTTTCCATGTTGGATCAACTGACACACAATAATGTTAGCACTATCCTACTACTTTACATGTTGTATAAATTAACACACAATAATGTTAACACTGTCCTACTGCTTTCCATGTTGGATCAACTGACACACAATAATGTTAGCACTATCCTACTACTTTCCATGTTGTATACCTTAACACACAATAATGTTAACACTGTCCTACTGCTTTCCATGTTGGATCAACTGACACACAATAATGTTAACACTATCCTACTACTTTCCATGTTGGATCAACTGACACACAATAATGTTAGCACTATCCTACTACTTTCCATGTTGGATCAACTGGCACACAATAATGTTAACACTATCCTACAATTTACATGTTGTATAAATTAACACACAATAATGTTAACACTGTCCTACTGCTTTCCATGTTGGATCAACTGACACACAATAATGTTAACACTATCCTACTACTTTCCATGTTGGATCAACTGACACACAATAATGTTAGCACTATCCTACTACTTTCCATGTTGGATCAACTGGCACACAATAATGTTAACACTATCCTACAATTTACATGTTGTATAAATTAACACACAATAATGTTAACACTGTCCTACTGCTTTCCATGTTGGATCAACTGACACACAATAATGTTAACACTATCCTACTACTTTCCATGTTGGATCAACTGACACACAATAATGTTAGCACTATCCTACTACTTTCCATGTTGTATACCTTAACACACAATAATGTTAACACTATCCTACTGCTTTCCATGTTGGATCAACTGACACACAATAATGTTAGCACTATCCTACTACTTTCCATGTTGTATACCTTAACACACAATAATGTTAACACTGTCCTACTACTTTCCATGTTGTATACCTTAACACACAATAATGTTAACACTATCTTACTACTTTCCATGTTGGATCAACTGACACACAATAACGTTAGCACTATCCTACTACTTTCCACGTTGGATCAACTGGCACACAATAATGTTAACACTGTCCTACTACTTTCCATGTTCTATCACTTAACATACAATAATGTTAACACTATCTTACTACTTTCATGTTGTACCAGTTAACATACAATAATGTTAAAAACCAAGTATAGCATATATCAAATTCAAATAATTCCTTAAACACCAAGGCAAATATCCATGTACAATGAAGAAGAAATCGTAACATACAATAAAATTGAATTCTTGACAAAATTATGATTAATCACAACTCAGTTCTAGATGTCCTAAGGAACCTTACCACAAGAAAAGAAATGGGTAACAAAATTGTGTTACTGACCAGTTGATAACTGATGATAAAAAGTTAAAACTATTTACCTGAGATGGGTGAGCACCTGCATGGATACAGAATATTCCACTGTCATTATAAGCGTGGTTGTAAGCAGTTGCATTGTACATCCAATGATGCCTGGTAAACACAGGTATTATTTCTTTCTATAAACTCTGCACTACAATAATGACATTCTACATTACTGTCCTAATACTTTATACCCTTTTTAAAAAACTTTGAGATGTCATATTTTTTCTATTTGATAATATAAACCTGTTTGTTTCTATTTAAGAACCAAATGAAATGAGCATTTACAATTTTAAATGACATCCATGGCGAAGATCTCAAAATTATTTCTTGCAAACTGCATTTCTTACAGTAAAAACTACGTTTCATGATTGGATTATCCATATTTCAATTAATAGTTTTACGAAACTCAAAAATCAGTCTGATTACAGTTAAGTTAAAGTTATATCCTTGATGGAAAAAAAAACCCTTCATATCTTGCATTTGGTTTAAAACATGTTTTCTGACTTGTAATGTTTATTTTGTTGTTGTATTTCATTCACAGATACTCAAAGCTATCTGCACAACTCATCCCTAGTTTAGAAGTGTAAGACTAGAGGGTAGTAAAAACTACCTACTGCCAACTCTTGGGCTACTTTGTCAGATCAAAGAGTTAGACTGAGATTTCACTCTTATTACAAATCTATTACCCTAAAGTCTGAAGCAGGTTTTTTGGGTGTGAAAGGGGGAAGGATTGGTGCAACTGGTGTGAACCATGGAACCTTAGAACCACAGTCTGATAAACTAAGGCATACTCAGTGTTTATTAATTCATAATGGTTAAGTTAGTATAGGTTAGATGTAATGTTTTCAACATAGGTGCCTCCTGCAATGAGAACATCTTTTATATTAGTAACATTTTTGACAGCCCATTAGGAACCATTTACTGTCACCTACAGTTACCAGTTTCTCAAATTAAGGCCTTAATACTAATACAAACCTATTTAACACGTTCGTGTACAGACGAGTGTACATTCCCTTTCCAGGCCCACCAGCAGAAAATGACCCTCCTCCTCCCATCATCATGTTCAGTACGCAGAATGGTATGAAGTCGGGATCTTGGTGAGAACTACTCTCCAGCCCTAGGACTAAATGGGCCAATTCAGGTATCGGAGTTGGACCTAGACTTACATTCGACAAATCCTTTTCAATCTGTATCAAATTGGAAACGGCAAGAATAAACTGAAGGAAAAATTCAGGTTTTAAAGAGAAAGAAATGAAAACAATGAACAACATTGTCCACAGAACAGAATTTAAGTAGTTTGAAATTTAATATATGTCCCCTTTTGATGTTTTTGGTATAAACCTATTCTGACCCCTTTTTTGTTTTCATGTAATATAGTTTATCAAGAAAAAATTGGTTAAATAATTCTGAAAAACTAATTCTATGATTTAACAGAAGTGTCGGTAATACATTTTATCAGGAATGAGAAGCAAGAAATCAGTTCTACATACACAAAGGGAAGATGGCTGAACATCCAACTGTTGTTAAGTTGCATATGGACAATTCTCACTACCTTGCTGTCATAGCTTACGCAAGTTTTTAGAGCCACAACTTACCTGTATAATTCCTCCTGTATACTGAGATATCGATTTATCAGCTTGTATCCTAGTATCTATAACTAACGTTGGATTTTCTTCCCAGACAGGTTTTTCTTCTTCAAAGTACCTGATGAAATAGGTCTCTAAACTTAGAATTGTTTAACAACTACTATCATCAAACAGAGATAAAAAAAACAGCTGAAAAAGTTTTGTATGTATAAATATAAAGTACCTAGACTACAGAAAAACTTCAAGTTTTCATAACTCTATAAATGTAACAGTCCTGAATAAAAAATTCCTCTAGTAAGATTTTGTTTTCATTTATAACTGGAACTATACATTAAGAATGAAGTACAACAAAAACTATCTAACAATTCAAGTTTCACAAGACACTACTTGTTCTCAGTGATGTCGAGAAACCCACTTGTTGAGAAATTTATATGCAAAAATACACTACTTGTTCTGTAAAATGTATGTTATTTAGCTGTGCATATACCCCAGATATGTCATTACTGAATACCTGAAGATGTCAATATTATCAAAACACATTTGTTACTCAGCTGTGCATATACCCCAGATATGTCATTACTGAATACCTGAAGATGTCAATATTATCAAAACACATTTGTTATTCAGCTGTGCATATACCCCAGATATGTCATTACCGAAATACCTGAAGATGTCAATATTATCAAAACACATTTGTTATTCAGCTGTGCATATACCCCAGATATGTCATTACCGAATACCTGAAGATGTCAATATTATCAAAACACATTTGTTATTCAGCTGTGCATATACCCCAGATATGTCATTACTGAATACCTGAAGATGTCAATATTATCAAAACACATTTGTTATTCAGCTGTACATATACCCCAGATATGTCATTACCGAATACCTGAAGACGTCAATATTATCAAAACACATTTGTTACTCAGCTGTACATATACCCCAGATATGTCATTACCGAATACCTGAAGACGTCAATATCATCAAAACACATTTGTTATTCAGCTGTACATATACCCCAAATATGTCATTACCGAATACCTGAAGATGTCAATATTATCAAAACACATTTGTTATTCAGCTGTACATATACCCCAGATATGTCATTACCGAATACCTGAAGATGTCAATATTATCAAAACACGTTACTCAGCTGTGCATATACCCCAGATATGTCATTACCGAATACCTGAAGATGTCAATATTATCAAAACACGTTATTCAGCTGTGCATATACCCCAGATATGTCATTACCGAATACCTGAAGATGTCAATATTATCAAAACACATTTGTTATTCAGCTGTACATATACCCCAGATATGTCATTACCGAATACCTGAAGATGTCAATATTATCAAAACACATTTGTTATTCAGCTGTGCATATACCCCAGATATGTCATTACCGAATACCTGAAGATGTCAATATTATCAAAACACATTTGTTATTCAGCTGTGCATATACCCCAGATATGTCATTACCGAATACCTGAAGATGTCAATATTATCAAAACACATTTGTTATTCAGCTGTGCATATACCCCAGATATGTCATTACGAATACCTGAAGATGTCAATATTATCAAAACACATTTGTTACTCAGCTGTACATATACCCCAGATATGTCATTACCGAATACCTGAAGATGTCAATATTATCAAAACACATTTGTTATTCAGCTGTGCATATACCCCAGATATGTCATTACCGAATACCTGAAGATGTCAATATTATCAAAACACATTTGTTACTCAGCTGTGCATATACCCCAGATATGTCATTACCGAATACCTGAAGATGTCAATATTATCAAAACACATTTGTTATTCAGCTGTGCATATACCCCAGATATGTCATTACCAAATACCTGAAGATGTCAATATTATCAAAACACATTTGTTATTCAGCTGTGCATATACCCCAGATATGTCATTACCGAATACCTGAAGATGTCAATATTATCAAAACACATTTGTTACTCAGCTGTGCATATACCCCAGATATGTCATTACTGAATACCTGAAGATGTCAATATTATCAAAACACATTTGTTACTCAGCTGTGCATATACCCCAGATATGTCATTACCGAATACCTGAAGATGTCAATATTATCAAAACACATTTGTTATTCAGCTGTGCATATACCCCAGATATGTCATTACCAAATACCTGAAGATGTCAATATTATCAAAACACATTTGTTACTCAGCTGTGCATATACCCCAGATATGTCATTACCGAATACCTGAAGATGTCAATATTATCAAAACACATTTGTTACTCAGCTGTGCATATACCCCAGATATGTCATTACCGAATACCTGAAGATGTCAATATTATCAAAACACATTTGTTATTCAGCTGTGCATATACCCCAGATATGTCATTACCGAATACCTGAAGATGTCAATATTATCAAAACACATTTGTTATTCAGCTGTGCATATACCCCAGATATGTCATTACCGAATACCTGAAGATGTCAATATTATCAAAACACATTTGTTACTCAGCTGTGCATATACCCCAGATATGTCATTACCGAATACCTGAAGATGTCAATATTATCAAAACACATTTGTTATTCAGCTGTGCATATACCCCACATGTCATTACCGAATACCTGAAGATGTCAATATTATCAAAACACATTTGTTATTCAGCTGTGCATATACCCCACGTCATTACCGAATACCTGAAGATGTCAATATTATCAAAACACATTTGTTACTACGTTTAACTGAAACATATTACATGCTTACTTTTGGGTGCAGTCCACCATGAAACATATTACTAATGTCTTGCTTACTTTTGGGTGCAGTCCACCAAAGCTTCGTGGTCCACTCCCACACCTGCAACAACCATACGTGATGGAGTGTAATAATGCTTCAAGTACGTGAAAAGAACATTCCTGTTTATAATATCAATGTTTTCTGGTGGGCAGAGCTTTGGTAAACCGAGCGTGTTGTTTTGGTACGCTGCCTGTAAAAAAAAAATATATTTCAAAGAAAGTAACAAGATGTACCGGGTCTGCTAAAGAGATGCGTAGGGATTTAAAACTGTGATAATTCACAACATCTGTTGGTATAGTTTGTGTTTATTATTTACATAGCTAAATAAGATTTCTTGCAACAGTTAAAAAGGAAAATCAATGTCTGGTAGATGTCTACTAAATACTGAAATATACTGGCAGGCTGTACAGATGAGACCTTCCACTGTAGAGGTCAAAGTTACTTTTCAAATCCTGTAGTGTCCATAGGTTATTAACCTACACTCTATTCATTAAGTAATCCTAAAAAAAAACAAGTCTGCTGCTGACAAAATCTGGAGATTGTATAGGTTAACACAATACTGCCTGGGGGACAGACAACACAACGCTGCCTGGGGAACAGTCAACACAACGCTGCCTGGGGAACAGTCAACACAACGCTGCCTGGGAACAGATAACACAATACTGCCACTGTTGTTCATACTAAATGGCAGACAGCTCCACGTTGTTAAAAACCACAATTCTCGTTAGTGACACATTCAGAAGAAGCAATGTTAATACCGAGTTATAGATGGCATGTTCTTTGAGCAGCAACAATGGGGCTTTCATTTTTGAAACAAAGTTCACACATAAGAGAATGATGTTTGTATCATTAAAACACAAGACCATGATCTTCATTCATAATAAAATGGATATTGTTTTTCCTTTATGTTCTCTGTAATATATAACTATACAAAATCTCTACATTTCTTTTGGTGGACCAGTGCACTTAACGTTAAAAACACAGGGATAGGGGTAAGTAAAATGTGGGATGTAAAGGAGGTGAGAACATTTTTTGTTACAAAACAATATTCCAAATTGAAGCAGCACACGCCTCTTAGTTAGTAACTATGTCACGTGATTTGCTGCAGCCAATAAAACATTCTATATTTAAATATTTTTAATATAATTTTGTTTTCAAAAAAATTGCTACACAGAAAAGTTCACAAAGTGTCTTCAGTTACAATAATAAATACATCAAGGAGCACAGCAGGTATGCAAGGTCAGTGTTTAGGACAATAAATACATCAAGGAGCACAGCAGGTATGCAAGGTCAGTGTTTAGGACCAACTGCATTGTATTTTGTTTCAGACAGACTTCAGTGATTATGTCCAAGTTTTAATAAATCTACAAGGAATGCTTACATAGAAGAGCTGAAAACATTAAGTATGTAACTAATATAGTAATTTTGTGTCATGCATTATAACTCCACAGTACTGCTTATAGAAGTTTTCTCAAGTGGGCTGTTCACATAATGAAGTAGGTATCAACTTCACAAGTCATAAAAACGTAACATGATCAACATTGAATCATTACAACTGTTCCACTTGTGTACATACTGAAAACATCTATACAATTGTTACATTGTAGTCATCTTCCCTGTGCCTATATCTATTTTTATTTTTGATAAAAAATGTAGTTATTTTTTAAAAAATTAACTGCTCCTTGAATGTTAAATGTCTTTATAGCTTTTGTTTCTTCTGACATTTTCAATCAATATCTCGTAACATCGAGCGAAGCTTCCACAAAATCAAATATGTTGTAGTAACTCAGCCAATCATGTTCCTTTGCATATCAAAATGAGCAAATTACTGTTTGTAATTTTCAAGTTGTGATCACTATCTATCATTATGTATTTATACTAAATCACAAAGGGCAGCCACATACCAAGAACTTATTTTTTTTTGCATGGATTAGTATGCTGGCAAAGTCTTATTCCATGCCAGTGGTAAAAACAAAAAGTATGCATCATAGAAGTAATGTTGCTTGAATGATTTTAAGCAGTCTCAAGATGACCACCATGTTTCACTTTTAAAATATTCAAAAGGATGACTTAAAATGTGACTGTACTTACACCATGAATCATTTCAAACAGAATTGGTTCCTGGTCAGGTCTAAGTTCCATGTCCTCTAAATCAAACTTGACAGTTTGTTGTGCTACATTCACCTAGTAACAGGAAAACAGACATTTTCTAAACCAACATACAACTACATTTTACAACTTGAAGTAGATTATGTAGAAAGCTTGAGGAATGTTACTGAAAATTAAAATAACAAAAGCCAATGTCACATCATACAAATGTTTAATGACTTGAATCAGTTTTGCCCTTCAGTATTTGTTTTAAGTCATATTATACTTAAAGACACACACACAAAAATGATACAGTCAATACCAAAAATGAACAGTTAAGAATCCAACCACTGCTAAACAAACAGAAGAAATGAGTCAAATATTTTTACAGCTTATGACATATCAGACCATCTATATGACAACTAATAACTAAATTTCAAATCTTGCTACTCAATATTTGGAGCAAATAGATTTGGCATCTTGGCAATAAATATCTAAAAGTTATCCTTAAATTTCCCTGGAAATCTTTATGCAAGTCTGAAGGTGCATAGTGCAAGGTTTATTATCAGTTTATGTACATCTGTTATGGAATTATTTTATCATTCAGTGTAGAACAGAGCAGCAACATTAGAAGATACTATCCTGAGTGGTAACCCTAAATCAGTGTAGAACAGAGCAGCAACATTAGAAGATACTATCCTGAGTGGTAACCCTAAAATAAATTCAAAAAGCCAATTTCTTGAATCTTTGGCTGATTTTGAAACACATTATTAAATTCTGTTGGTTATTTTTCAATATCTTCAATTCAATTTGTGTACGTATCCTTTACGTTCTACATAACGCAGGCCTAGCATAAACACAAAGCTGAGCTGCAACAATATTTATTCCTCAGGTTGAACAAGTTCTTTGTAACACTGTTATGAAACCATGTATGACTGTCCTGTGCTATTTAATTACAAATGTTTTAACTGGTAGCTGGAAGATTACTTGATATTTGATAACATTCAGTTAAATGATGCATAACTCGCTTATATTTACATCAGAATGAAATGATTGCAGTTGTGAACAGTCTTATAAGGTGTTTGAAGTTACTATATGACCAACAGCTAAAAGAAAAATTTTTTCTTTAGTTTTGTGCCAGAGACCTGAACAATACCAGAGCGTACAGCTCTGGATGTACTTTGAGTATGGTGTGTAATTCCAAAATACAAGCAAATTGCACGCAAGACTTCTGAATTACCAAAGATTCTGTCGCGTATATAAAATCCTTTCACTACAAGGTGAAATAACTGTTCACAGAAATAGGTTTTGGTTATGTGACCACAGGTTTACTTTCATCAGTTGTTTTTACTTTTCACAAAAAGATGCAGAAACAATTGATCTAAATCACTGAATAAAACAAAAGTTCAAACTGCAAGTTTCCTGTAACAAAATGATGACAATAAAAACTAGCTTTAAACATGTCATCCCTAAATGTAAAATGATTATTAAACTGTTGTTCTAAATTCAAAACTAATGTAGATTAAAAATATTATCAAATTAAATTGAAGGTCAAATATGGTTCAATTGTTTAATGAACTTTAAGGACACAAGAGGCAGTTAAATAGGTGTGACAGTGGTTAATAAACAGGAATAAGTAGGCAAGTCAATTAATACATGAACAAATTCTAAAAATTAATAACTGAAAACCAAACATCCAACTACTGAACATTTAATTTTTTTCATAAACTTTATTATTTATTTCCAAGTCATTCCAAACATCAGTGTTCACAGTTAACAAGTGCTAATCAAATAATAGAAACAGAATAAGTTTTGTTTTTTCTATCAAGATTTGAAAACAGAAGCAAAAAATTCCCAAATTTGGAAGAAAAATAAAAATTATGACATTAAAAATATATTATTCTAAATTATAATTAACTCTTTCTTCACAGGTACCATTTTCTATACATTTTGTAACCCTTATACAATGTTACAATCAGAATGTAATTAACTCTCTTGCTACAGGCTTGGTTGAATCAGTCAAGTTCATGACCCCAAACTGACTTTTAGTTTCCATACTGTAACTTCTGTTGTTTGTCTCAAAATTTTGCAGACTTTCAGTAATCATTAAGTGTCATTCGTAGACAAAAACCCAGAGTTTTGATGAAGTATCTTCACTAAAGATTTCTTCATGAATATATAGTCAGAGTGCTTACTGTACAAAGTGTTTTTCACCTGAAAAATCTCAAATTTCATTTGTCTAATCTTTACAACCTTCTAAATAAATTTCGATTTTATTCCATAAAACTTTATATTTTGTCCACTTTAACTCTGTATAAGGTTGATCAAATTGACCAACCTCGTAACCACTAAAAATAAAAATAAATCTAAATTACCCTTTCCAGAATGGCTTCAGATTACATGAAACTACATTTGTTTATCTTAAATAGGTTTGAACTTGTAAAAGTATACATCTGTTGACCTTTAAACTTTGTTTTATTGTCCTTTGTGCCATGCCTATTTAACATATGCACATATGAGCTGTAACTCACTTGGTGAATTTGCAGCTCATGTTACCCTATGGAATCACATAAAGTACAAGCTACTTGGGAACTGCTTGCAAGCACATTTCATGAAAACTTTCATTATTATTCTTATTCTTTATCTAATCTAACCTAAAAAAGTTTCTAATTTCTACACTGTAATAATTATAAGATATTATTACATATTATTATCCTGTGTTCTTATGTCCATTATTCAATTAAAAAGAAATTATTTAGCACAGTAGTGCAATCGGTATAAAAATTAGTTACGCTGACAGTCAGTAGCAAAAACAAAAAAACTTAGGTGTTATATTGTTTTTCATCTGTATTTTATTATAAAAGTTAAAATGTGAGGATTATAAACTTATTAGGTTACATTAGATAAGACAATGAGAAAATAATACTGATAAAAATTATTCAAGGGGATATGTTTACGAGCAGATCAACGCATCATGTAAATCAATAAATTCAATTTACAACTTGTGTGGTGGGGATTATTAGTCAGGCACAGCTGAAATGCCAATAAAACTAAATATAAACTGATGAACAATTTTACAAGCATCAATCTAGAATAAATGATTGTGATTTCCTTTAACAACTTAATTCCTAACTGTTTATGGTAACTACAAGGCCAGTCAAACTGACCAAATGCATATAGTTATAGCAGAGAAAATAACAGATAAACATTTGATACTTGTTTCAATGTTTTTAGAAATTATGTAAAAGACATCTGACAATATTCAGATTAAGAAAAGAAAATTTAACCTTAAGTTGAAAATTACTTTTCACTTGGTGCAGTCAACACCTGACACCATGCAAATGTGGACAAAAGTTTAGTAACATTACCATATTAAAAGTGCTATTACTTTTGTCTTCAAAGGACTTTGAATGTTTACTAAAAAACTTGAAAAATTTCATGAAGATATATCAAGCATTTTCAGAATTATAATATGTAAACCACCATAGTTACACAGTGGTTACAAGGCTGTGTAAAATACAGAAGCCCATGGAGACATTTAACTTTTGGAATCTATTATACCCATAAACTTGTGTCTTCAATTCAAACAACTAACCTCTTCCGTTGTTATCTTTGGTCTCAAGACAACATCAGCCAACAGTTTAATGACTGGTTCTAATCCACGGGAATCTGCTGAAGCAGCGTAGATCATAGTATCTCTGTGAAAACAAAACCCAAGAATGTACCATCCAGTACTCAAGAAAATATACTTACATCAAGCAAAGAAATATGACATAAACACAAAGAACAAATACTTTGTAACATCTATTCTGTATGCTGTTTTGTGGAGAAATATCCTAACCTTTAAATCCTCATTACGAAACTAGTTTCCCAACTTTAAATAAGTGAGTTGGTAGGAACTTTTATGTCACCTCTTCAACTAGAGACAAACAAATCACATTTCTTTTGAAGTTATGAATCTAGAAACTTACCTGGAACCTTGACAGTCACAAATACCACCATGTTTTTTCCAATTCTTGAAGAATTGCATCTTTATCAGGAAAATCTCTTGTTGACTGGGGAAAAGAGCACAATGGTACTTTAACTTTTACACATTAAGTTTTACAAGAATAATTACCTGTCCCCAGTGACAGGAAAAGTTTAATATATCAATTCAACTTACTTCATAAACTTTAAAACAGGTTAACTGTGTTGTGCTCTTGGTTTCGGTTACAACCCCAAACTGCGAGCTACTTCTTCCTACCACCGTAAAAAAAAAGTGTTGAATATTTCAGTCATACTAAAAGATGCTCGATAGTAACATACAGTAAAATCAACATTTTTATTTTGGTTGTGAAGTTAGCACACAAGATCACACACAGAAACTGTAATGGTTTTCAAGTGAGACTCAAAACTGGAGCACTTTTGAATAGTTCGTTATTCTTCATGTCACATATTAAGTGGCCAGTGATACCGTGATCGATTCCGAACAATTTAGTGTAAAATATTTATTCTCATGATGTTTCCCCGTTATTTCAAAAGTAAATGTTAAATTTTACCTACATGTGCAACTTTTTAAACAAAAGACAGACAAATCCTCAGACAGACACCACAGATCGCAATATATATAAAATCAAAAAACAGCAGTTTTTTGTGATACAAAGCTGCTTAAGTTCTTTACAAGTATTTCAGCTACAATTTCAATAAATGAAGTCACTCACTCAGGTGTGAAAGTCATATTTGATAATTCCAACTACTTTGTTTGTATGTAGAAAAACTTGGAATATTATTATACAAAAGATTCATACACTTTCAGCAGTAAAATATATTCTTCTTCAGAACATTATTATGAATTCAAAAAATTATTTCTGAGAATTTCTGGCACATTTAACATTACAAGTACACATAATCACCATAATAACCACACATTTCAACCAAGTTACTTGTTGCAAGATGTCTGCTGTCATAGATTAATTGCTTTATTTAACACAAAAATGTAATATTTCCACCAATAATGTTCTGACCCCCATACTGTCATGTTTTGATAGAGATTCTGGCAAGTATCCTGAGTACAATCTAATTAAAAAATGTTAATCAAAAGAAAGAAAAACATACATATTTAATGTTTTAAAACTTTTTATAATTCATAAAACAATCATTGAAATTAATTACATATTTACTTTCTTGCCAAAACAAGTGCAAGTCATTTTGTAACCATGTTCCATTGCCATTTATGTGTTTATTTTAATATGTTTATTTAGAGCCCTTAACCCTTTTGCCCCAGTAGGCTAAAGTACTAAAAATACTTTAAACAATCTCATTTTTCATATACAAAAGTCTTGTAATGTTTATTAAAAGTCTACCAAATTTTGTGAAGATAGTATGTAAACTGTAATGAGTCCAAATGGTCGTGAGGTTGGTCTGATGAACTTTGTTGGTGTTTGATTAGAAAAGCTTCGGACATAAATGCTTTCATTACACAAAGTATGAATTACATGAAAGGCAAACTTATAAGAACTTTGTTTTGGGGTATATTAATTTATGATGGTAAAGTTTCAGATAATCCCAACATTGGACTGTAATTTAAGTTTCCCAAGCAGTCTTCAGAAACACTGACAAAAAGAAGTTTCAACCGTTCAAAACAGAGGCAAACTCAAAAATTCCAATCAACTGAAACTACAACTATGAACATTGTAACAACTGATGGCTTGGGCTGCAAGTCACGAACACATGCAAAAATGTATGAACATCTATGTCATAATACCATTTGTTGGAGCTTCCTGAATGGGCAGTTTTATACAGGTTGATGACATATATTATACATCCTACCAATAGTACACAATGTTGTAACCTGAACTAAATGATACCTAACTGACCAGTGAACAGACAAAATAACCCTAGTGTGAAAAGGAACAAAAACAGATTTATAGACTTTTATAAGTTTTACTTTCCCAAATTAAAAAGAAGGATTCTGATATATTCCGAGATCAGCAGATTGTTAAATAAAATTCCAGAAAGTTTTTAAAACTTGAAAAATGTATAGAAACTTGCACATACATAACATATGTAAAGATTTTTTATCCTATGGCAAAAAAAAAAAATCAAATTTAATAAATACTAAAAACAATCATTTTGACCACTGTCTACTGGACTGAATCATGTTTGGATGACCAACTAATAAACAAAATAGCAGTGTTCTTTGATGGTATGTAGCCAAGAACTAACACGCACGACTAGCTTTTAGTTAGCAAAATATGCTTATTTCAAATGTTGGCATACAAAAATTTATAGCTTGTTACTAGTCTTAGGTATAACTTTTGTCTTTTCTGTGTTGGAGTTGAAGACAATAAAAAAACAGAAACTAATTTTAGAATTGAAGTGCAGGTAAAAAAACAGATAAAAGAATTCCAAAATTGTTCTTTTGAAATAACACATTTTCCTGACTGTACATGTATACATGGTATGTAAACCATACCAAGTTATGTGGTAAATTATTTTATTCTTCCCAGATTTTTTTATTTTTTTTATTTACAGGACAATACCCAAAAGTTGCAGGCTTAATAACTCATTTGGACAGTTCCCCACATGTAATAAAGTTAATTTACTTTGGTTGCTAGACAACAGGGGCTGAGAAAGTTAACTGACATCAGAGTAACAATTAAACAGATTAGTATCAAAATCAACTAAATGTGTAATTTACATTAGTATCAAAATCAACTAACTGTTTAATTTACATTGGTATCAAAATCAACTAACTCTTTAATTTACATTAGTATCAAAATCAACTAACCTCCTTCTTTAAAAAATGTAAATGATTAATGAGGTGTTTTTTTAACTGAACTGCAAATAACACTAATACTTCAGGTCTACTTAACATGGCTACTTCTATGGATGATACCACCTTTATGATTTATATACAGTAAAAAAACAAGGCCTACTTGATATGGCTACTTCTATGGATGATACAACCTTTATGATTTATATACAGTAAGAAAACAAGGTCTACTTAATATGGCTACTTCTATAGATGACACAACCTTTATGATTTATATACAATAAAAAACAAGGTCTACTTAATATGGCTACTTCTATAGATGACACAACCTTTATGATTTATATACAATAAAAAACAAGGTCTACTTAATATGGCTACTTCTATGGATGACACCACCTTTATGATTTATATACAGTAAAACACAAGGTCTACTTAATATGGCTACATCTATGGATACCACCTTTATGATTTATATACAGTAAAAAAACAAGGTCTACTTAATATGGCTACTTCTATGGATGATACCACCTTTATGATTTATATACAATAAAAACACAAGGTCTACTTAATATGGCTACTTCTATGGATGATACCACCTTTATGATTTATATACAGTAAAAAAACAAGGCCTACTTGATATGGCTACTTCTATGGATGATACAACCTTTATGATTTATATACAGTAAGAAAACAAGGTCTACTTAATATGGCTACTTCTATAGATGACACAACATTTATGATTTATATACAATAAAAAACAAGGTCTACTTAATATGGCTACTTCTATAGATGACACAACCTTTATGATTTATATACAATAAAAAACAAGGTCTACTTAATATGGCTACTTCTATGGATGACACCACCTTTATGATTTATATACAGTAAAACACAAGGTCTACTTAATATGGCTACTTCTATGGATACCACCTTTATGATTTATATACAGTAAAAAAACAAGGTCTACTTAATATGGCTACTTCTATGGATGATACCACCTTTATGATTTATATACAATAAAAACACAAGGTCTACTCAATATGGCTACTTCTATGGATACCACCTTTATGATTTATATACAGTAAAAAAACAAGGTCTACTTAATATGGCTACTTCTATGGATGATACCACCTTTATGATTTATATACAATAAAAACACAAGGTCTACTTAATATGGCTACTTCTATGGATGATACCACCTTTATGATTTAGATACAGTAAAAAAACAAGGTCTACTTAATATGGCTACTTCTATGGATGACACCACCTTTATGATTTAGATACAGTAAAGAAACAAGGTCTACTTAATATGGCTACTTCTATGGATGACACCACCTTTATGATTTATATACAGTAAAAAAACAAGGTCTACTTAATATGGCTACTTCTATGGATACCACCTTTATGATTTATATACAGTAAAAAAACAAGGTCTACTTAATATGGCTACTTCTATGGATGATACCACCTTTATGATTTATATACAATAAAAACACAAGGTCTACTTAATATGGCTACTTCTATGGATGATACCACCTTTATGATTTATATACAGTGAAACACAAGGTCTACTTAATATGGCTACTTCTATGGATGATACCACCTTTATGATTTATATACAGTAAAAAAAACAAGGTCTACTTAATATGGCTACTTCTATGGATGACACCACCTTTATGATTTATATACAGTAAAAACACAAGGTCTACTTAATATGGCTACTTCTATGGATGACACCACCTTTATGATTTATATACAGTAAAAACACAAGGTCTACTTAATATGGCTACTTCTATGGATGACACCACCTTTAAGATTTATATACAGTAAAAACACAAGGTCTACTTAATATGGCTACTTCTATGGATGACACCACCTTTATGATTTATATACAGTAAAAAAACAAGGTCTACTTAATATGGCTACTTCAATGGATGATACCACCTTTATGATTTATATACAGTAAAAACACAAGGTCTACTTAATATGGCTACTTCTACAGATGATACCACCTTTATGATTTATATACAATAAAAACACAAGGTCTACTTAATATGGCTACTTCTATGGATGACACCACCTTTATGATTTATATACAGTAAAACACAAAGTCTACTTAATATGGCTACTTCTATGGATACCACCTTTATGATTTATATACAGTAAAAAAACAAGGTCTACTTAATATGGCTACTTCTATGGATGATACCACCTTTATGATTTATATACAATAAAAACACAAGGTCTACTCAATATGGCTACTTCTATGGATACCACCTTTATGATTTATATACAGTAAAAAAACAAGGTCTACTTAATATGGCTACTTCTATGGATGATACCACCTTTATGATTTATATACAATAAAAACACAAGGTCTACTTAATATGGCTACTTCTATGGATGATACCACCTTTATGATTTAGATACAGTAAAAAAACAAGGTCTACTTAATATGGCTACTTCTATGGATACCACCTTTATGATTTATATACAGTAAAAAAACAAGGTCTACTTAATATGGCTACTTCTATGGATGATACCACCTTTATGATTTAGATACAGTAAAAAAACAAGGTCTACTTAATATGGCTACTTCTATGGATGACACCACCTTTATGATTTATATACAGTAAAAACACAAGGTCTACTTAATATGGCTACTTCTATGGATGATACCACCTTTATCATTTAGATACAGTAAAAAAACAAGGTCTACTTAATATGGCTACTTCTATGGATGACACCACCTTTATGATTTATATACAGTAAGAAAACAAGGTCTACTTAATATGGCTACTTCTATAGATGACACAACCTTTATGATTTATATACAATAAAAAACAAGGTCTACTTAATATGGCTACTTCTATAGATGACACAACCTTTATGATTTATATACAATAAAAAACAAGGTCTACTTAATATGGCTACTTCTATGGATGACACCACCTTTATGATTTATATACAGTAAAACACAAGGTCTACTTAATATGGCTACTTCTATGGATACCACCTTTATGATTTATATACAGTAAAAAAACAAGGTCTACTTAATATGGCTACTTCTATGGATGATACCACCTTTATGATTTATATACAATAAAAACACAAGGTCTACTCAATATGGCTACTTCTATGGATACCACCTTTATGATTTATATACAGTAAAAAAACAAGGTCTACTTAATATGGCTACTTCTATGGATGATACCACCTTTATGATTTATATACAATAAAAACACAAGGTCTACTTAATATGGCTACTTCTATGGATGATACCACCTTTATGATTTATATACAGTAAAAAAACAAGGTCTACTTAATATGGCTACTTCTATGGATGATACCACCTTTATGATTTATATACAGTAAAAAAACAAGGTCTACTTAATATGGCTACTTCTATGGATGACACCACCTTTATGATTTAGATACAGTAAAGAAACAAGGTCTACTTAATATGGCTACTTCTATGGATGACACCACCTTTATGATTTATATACAGTAAAAAACAAGGTCTACTTAATATGGCTATTTCTATGGATACCACCTTTATGATTTATATACAGTAAAAAAACAAGGTCTACTTAATATGGCTACTTCTATGGATGATACCACCTTTATGATTTATATACAATAAAAACACAAGGTCTACTTAATATGGCTACTTCTATGGATGATACCACCTTTATGATTTATATACAATAAAAACACAAGGTCTACTTAATATGGCTACTTCTATGGATGATACCACCTTTATGATTTAGATACAGTAAAAAAACAAGGTCTACTTAATATGGCTACTTCTATGGATGACACCACCTTTATGATTTATATACAGTAAAAACACAAGGTCTACTTAATATGGCTACTTCTATGGATGACACCACCTTTATGATTTATATACAGTAAAAACACAAGGTCTACTTAATATGGCTACTTCTATGGATGACACCACCTTTATGATTTATATACAGTAAAAACACAAGGTCTACTTAATATGGCTACTTCTATGGATGACACCACCTTTATGATTTATATACAGTAAAAAAACAAGGTCTACTTAATATGGCTACTTCAATGGATGATACCACCTTTATGATTTATATACAGTAAAAACACAAGGTCTACTTAATATGGCTACTTCTACAGATGATACCACCTTTATGATTTATATACAATAAAAACACAAGGTCTACTTAATATGGCTACTTCTATGGATGACACCACCTTTATGATTTATATACAGTAAAAACACAAGGTCTACTTAATATGGCTACTTCTATGGATACCACCTTTATGATTTATATACAGTAAAAAAACAAGGTCTACTTAATATGGCTACTTCTATGGATGATACCACCTTTATGATTTATATACAATAAAAACACAAGGTCTACTCAATATGGCTACTTCTATGGATACCACCTTTATGATTTATATACAGTAAAAAAACAAGGTCTACTTAATATGGCTACTTCTATGGATGATACCACCTTTATGATTTATATACAATAAAACACAAGGTCTACTTAATATGGCTACTTCTATGGATGATACCACCTTTATGATTTATATACAGTAAAAAAACAAGGTCTACTTAATATGGCTACTTCTATGGATACCACCTTTATGATTTATATACAGTAAAAAAAAAACAAGGTCTACTTAATATGGCTACTTCTATGGATGATACCACCTTTATCATTTATATACAGTAAAAAAACAAGGTCTACTTAATATGGCTACTTCTATGGATGACACCACCTTTATGATTTATATACAGTAAAAAAACAAGGTCTACTTAATATGGCTACTTCTATGGATGATACCACCTTTATGATTTATATACAGTAAAAAAACAAGGTCTACTTAATATGGCTACTTCTATGGATGACACCACCTTTATGATTTATATACAGTAAAAAACAAGGTCTACTTAATATGGCTACTTCTATGGATGACACCACCTTTATGATTTATATACAATAAAAAAACAAGGTCTACTTAATATGGCTACTTCTATGGATGACACCACCTTTATGATTTATATACAGTAAAAACACAAGGTCTACTTAATATGGCTACTTCTATGGATGACACCACCTTTATGATTTATATACAGTAAAAAAACAAGGTCTACTTAATATGGCTACTTCTATGGATGATACCACCTTTATGATTTATATACAATAAAAACACAAGGTCTACTTAATATGGCTACTTCAATGGATGATACCACCTTTATGATTTATATACAATAAAACACAATGGTCTACTTAATATGGCTACTTCTATGGATGATACCACCTTTATGATTTATATACAATAAAAAAACAAGGTCTACTTAATATGGCTACTTCTATGGATGACACCACCTTTAAGATTTATGTACAGTAAAAACACAAGGTCTACTTAATATGGCTACTTCTATGGATGACACCACCTTTATGATTTATATACAGTAAAAAACACAAGGTCTACTTAATATGGCTACTTCTATGGATGACACCACCTTTATGATTTATATACAGTAAAAAAAACAAGGTCTACTTAATATGGCTACTTCTATGGATGATACCACCTTTATGATTTATATACAGTAAAACACAAGGTCTACTTAATATGGCTACTTCTATGGATGACACCACCTTTATGATTTATATACAGTAAAAAAACAAGGTCTACTTAATATGGCTACTTCTATGGATGACACCACCTTTAAGATTTATGTACAGTAAAAACACAAGGTCTACTTAATATGGCTACTTCTATGGATGACACCACCTTTATGATTTATATACAGTAAAAACACAAGGTCTACTTAATATGGCTACTTCTATGGATGACACCACCTTTATGATTTATATACAGTAAAAAAACAAGGTCTACTTAATATGGCTACTTCTATGGATGATACCACCTTTATGATTTATATACAGTAAAAACACAAGGTCTACTTAATATGGCTACTTCTATGGATGATACCACCTTTATGATTTATATACAATAAAAACACAAGGTCTACTTAATATGGCTACTTCTATGGATGACACCACCTTTATGATTTATATACAGTAAAAAAACAAGGTCTACTTAATATGGTTACTTCAATGGATGATACCACCTTTATGATTTATATACAGTAAAAACACAAGGTCTACTTAATATGGCTACTTCTATGGATGACACCACCTTTATGATTTATATACAGTAAAAAAACAAGGTCTACTTAATATGGCTACTTCTATGGATGACACCACCTTTAAGATTTATGTACAGTAAAAAACAAGGTCTACTTAATATGGCTACTTCTATGGATGACACCACCTTTATGATTTATATACAGTAAAAACACAAGGTCTACTTAATATGGCTACTTCTATGGATGACACCACCTTTATGATTTATATACAGTAAAAAAACAAGGTCTACTTAATATGGCTACTTCAATGGATGATACCACCTTTATGATTTATATACAGTAAAAACACAAGGTCTACTTAATATGGCTACTTCTACAGATGATACCACCTTTATGATTTATATACAATAAAAACACAAGGTCTACTTAATATGGCTACTTCTATGGATGACACAACCTTTATGATTTATATACGGTAAAATAACAAGGTCTACTTAATATGGCTACTTCTATGGATGATACCACCTTTATGATTTATATACAATAAAAACACAAGGTCTACTTAATATGGCTACTTCTATGGATGATACCACCTTTATGATTTACATACAATAAAAAACAAGGTCTACTTAATATGGCTACTTCTATGGATGACACCACCTTTATGATTTATATACAGTAAAAACACAAGGTCTACTTAATATGGCTACTTCTATGGATACCACCTTTATGATTTATATACAGTAAAAAAACAAGGTCTACTTAATATGGCTACTTCTATGGATGATACCACCTTTATGATTTATATACAGTAAAAAACAAGGTCTACTTAATATGGCTATTTCTATGGATACCACCTTTATGATTTATATACAGTAAAAAAACAAGGTCTACTTAATATGGCTACTTCTATGGATACCACCTTTATGATTTATATACAGTAAAAAAACAAGGTCTACTTAATATGGCTACTTCTATGGATGATACCACCTTTATGATTTATATACAGTAAAAACACAAGGTCTACTTAATATGGCTACTTCTATGGATGATACCACCTTTATGATTTATATACAATAAAAACACAAGGTCTACTTAATATGGCTACTTCTATGGATGATACCACCTTTATGATTTATATACAGTAAAAAAACAAGGTCTACTTAATATGGCTACTTCTATGGATGACACCACCTTTATGATTTATATACAGTAAAAACACAAGGTCTACTTAATATGGCTACTTCTATGGATGACACCACCTTTATGATTTATATACAGTAAAAACACAAGGTCTACTTAATATGGCTACTTCTATGGATGACACCACCTTTAAGATTTATATACAGTAAAAACACAAGGTCTACTTAATATGGCTACTTCTATGGATGACACCACCTTTATGATTTATATACAGTAAAAAAACAAGGTCTACTTAATATGGCTACTTCTATGGATGATACCACCTTTATGATTTATATACAGTAAAAACACAAGGTCTACTTAATATGGCTACTTCAATGGATGATACCACCTTTATGATTTATATACAATAAAACACAAGGTCTACTTAATATGGCTACTTCTATGGATGACACCACCTTTATGATTTATATACAGTAAAACACAAAGTCTACTTAATATGGCTACTTCTATGGATACCACCTTTATGATTTATATACAGTAAAAAAACAAGGTCTACTTAATATGGCTACTTCTATGGATGATACCACCTTTATGATTTATATACAATAAAAACACAAGGTCTACTTAATATGGCTACTTCTATGGATACCACCTTTATGATTTATATACAGTAAAAAAACAAGGTCTACTTAATATGGCTACTTCTATGGATGATACCACCTTTATGATTTATATACAGTAAAAAACAAGGTCTACTTAATATGGCTACTTCTATGGATGATACCACCTTTATGATTTATATACAGTAAAAAAACAAGGTCTACTTAATATGGCTACTTCTATGGATACCACCTTTATGATTTATATACAGTAAAAAAACAAGGTCTACTTAATATGGCTACTTCTATGGATGATACCACCTTTATGATTTATATACAGTAAAAAAACAAGGTCTACTTAATATGGCTACTTATATGGATGACACCACCTTTATGATTTATATACAGTAAAAACACAAGGTCTACTTAATATGGCTACTTCTATGGATGATACCACCTTTATGATTTATATACAGTAAAAAAACAAGGTCTACTTAATATGGCTACTTCTATGGATGACACCACCTTTATGATTTATATACAGTAAAAAACAAGGTCTACTTAATATGGCTACTTCTATGGATGACACCACCTTTATGATTTATATACAGTAAAAAAACAAGGTCTACTTAATATGGCTACTTCTATGGATGACACCACCTTTATGATTTATATACAGTAAAAACACAAGGTCTACTTAATATGGCTACTTCTATGGATGACACCACCTTTATGATTTATATACAGTAAAAAAACAAGGTCTACTTAATATGGCTACTTCTATGGATGATACCACCTTTATGATTTATATACAATAAAAACACAAGGTCTACTTAATATGGCTACTTCTATGGATGATACCACCTTTATGATTTATATACAATAAAAAAACAAGGTCTACTTAATATGGCTACTTCTATGGATGACACCACCTTTATGATTTATATACAGTAAAAACACAAGGTCTACTTAATATGGCTACTTCTATGGATGACACCACCTTTATGATTTATATACAGTAAAAAAACAAGGTCTACTTAATATGGCTACTTCTATGGATGATACCACCTTTATGATTTATATACAGTAAAAACACAAGGTCTACTTAATATGGCTACTTCTATGGACGACACCACCTTTATGATTTATATACAGTAAAAAACAAGGTCTACTTAATATGGCTACTTCTATGGATGACACCACCTTTAAGATTTATGTACAGTAAAAACACAAGGTCTACTTAATATGGCTACTTCTATGGATGACACCACCTTTAAGATTTATATACAGTAAAAACACAAGGTCTACTTAATATGGCTACTTCTATGGATGACACCACCTTTATGATTTATATACAGTAAAAAACAAGGTCTACTTAATATGGCTACTTCTATGGATGATACCACCTTTATGATTTATATACAGTAAAAACACAAGGTCTACTTAATATGGCTACTTCTACAGATGATACCACCTTTATGATTTATATACAATAAAAACACAAGGTCTACTTAATATGGCTACTTCTATGGATGACACAACCTTTATGATTTATATACGGTAAAATAACAAGGTCTACTTAATATGGCTACTTCTATGGATGATACCACCTTTATGATTTATATACAGTAAAAACACAAGGTCTACTTAATATGGCTACTTCTATGGATGACACCACCTTTATGATTTATATACAGTAAAAGAACAAGGTCTACTTAATATGGCTACTTCTATGGATGACACCACCTTTATGATTTATATACAGTAAAAACACAAGGTCTACTTAATATGGCTACTTCTATGGATGACACCACCTTTATGATTTATATACAGTAAAAACACAAGGTCTACTTAATATGGCTACTTCTATGGATGACACCACCTTTATGATTTACATACAGTAAAAAACAAGGTCTACTTAATATGGCTACTTCTATGGATGATACCACCTTTATGATTTATATACAGTAAAAAACACAAGGTCTACTTAATATGGCTACTTCTATGGATGATACCACCTTTATGATTTATATACAGTAAAAACACAAGGTCTACTTAATATGGCTACTTCTATGGATGACACCACCTTTATGATTTATATACAGTAAAAAAACAAGGTCTACTTAATATGGCTACTTCTATGGATGATACCACCTTTATGATTTATATACAGTAAAAAAACAAGGTCTACTTAATATGGCTACTTCTATGGATGATACCACCTTTATGATTTATATACAGTAAAAAAACAAGGTCTACTTAATATGGCTACTTCTATGGATGATACCACCTTTATGATTTATATACAGTAAAAAAACAAGGTCTACTTAATATGGCTACTTCTATGGATGACACCACCTTTATGATTTATATACAGTAAAAAACACAAGGTCTACTTAATATGGCTACTTCTATGGATGACACCACCTTTATGATTTATATACAGTAAAAAAACAAGGTCTACTTAATATGGCTACTTCTATGGATGACACCACCTTTATGATTTATATACAATAAAAAACAAGGTCTACTTAATATGGCTACTTCTATGGATACCACCTTTATGATTTATATACAGTAAAAAACAAGGTCTACTTAATATGGCTACTTCTATGGATGATACCACCTTTATGATTTATATACAGTAAAAAAACAAGGTCTACTTAATATGGCTACTTCTATGGATGACACCACCTTTATGATTTATATACAGTAAAAAACACAAGGTCTACTTAATATGGCTACTTCTATGGATACCACCTTTATGATTTATATACAGTAAAAAAACAAGGTCTACTTAATATGGCTACTTCTATGGATGATACCACCTTTATGATTTATATACAGTAAAAACACAAGGTCTACTTAATATGGCTACTTCTATGGATGATACCACCTTTATGATTTATATACAGTAAAAACACAAGGTCTACTTAATATGGCTACTGCTATGGATACCACCTTTATGATTTATATACAGTAAAAAAACAAGGTCTACTTAATATGGCTACTTCTATGGATGATACCACCTTTATGATTTATATACAGTAAAAAAACAAGGTCTACTTAATATGGCTACTTCTATGGATGATACCACCTTTATGATTTATATACAGTAAAAAACACAAGGTCTACTTAATATGGCTACTTCTATGGATGACACCACCTTTATGATTTATATACAGTAAAAACACAAGGTCTACTTAATATGGCTACTTCTATGGATGACACAACCTTTATGATTTATATACAGTAAAAAAACAAGGTCTACTTAATATGGCTACTTCTATGGATGACACCACCTTTATGATTTATATACAGTAAAAAAACAAGGTCTACTTAATATGGCTACTTCTATGGATGACACCACCTTTATGATTTATATACAGTAAAAAAACAAGGTCTACTTAATATGGCTACTTCTATGGATGACACCACCTTTATGATTTATATACAGTAAAAAAAACAAGGTCTACTTAATATGGCTACTTCTATGGATGACACCACCTTTATGATTTATATACAGTAAAAAAACAAGGTCTACTTAATATGGCTACTTCTATGGATGACACCACCTTTATGATTTATATACAGTAAAAACACAAGGTCTACTTAATATGGCTACTTCTATGGATGACACCACCTTTATGATTTATATACAGTAAAAAAACAAGGTCTACTTAATATGGCTACTTCTATAGATGACACAACCTTTATGATTTATATACAATAAAAAACAAGGTCTACTTAATATGGCTACTTCTATGGATGACACCACCTTTATGATTTATATACAGTAAAAAACAAGGTCTACTTAATATGGCTACTTCTATGGATTACCACCTTTATGATTTATATACAGTAAAAAAACAAGGTCTACTTAATATGGCTACTTCTATGGATGATACCACCTTTATGATTTATATACAGTAAAAAACAAGGTCTACTTAATATGGCTACTTCTATGGATGATACCACCTTTATGATTTATATACAGTAAAAAAACAAGGTCTACTTAATATGGCTACTTCTATGGATGACACCACCTTTATGATTTATATACAGTAAAAAACACAAGGTCTACTTAATATGGCTACTTCTATGGATGATACCACCTTTATGATTTATATACAGTAAAAACACAAGGTCTACTTAATATGGCTACTTCTATGGATACCACCTTTATGATTTATATACAGTAAAAAAACAAGGTCTACTTAATATGGCTACTTCTATGGATGATACCACCTTTATGATTTATATACAATAAAAACACAAGGTCTACTTAATATGGCTACTTCTATGGATGATACCACCTTTATGATTTATATACAGTAAAAAAACAAGGTCTACTTAATATGGCTACTTCTATGGATACCACCTTTATGATTTAAATACAGTAAAAAAACAAGGTCTACTTAATATGGCTACTTCTATGGATGACACCACCTTTATGATTTAGATACAGTAAAAAAACAAGGTCTACTTAATATGGCTACTTCTATGGATGACACCACCTTTATGATTTATATACAGTAAAAAACAAGGTCTACTTAATATGGCTATTTCTATGGATACCACCTTTATGATTTATATACAGTAAAAAAAACAAGGTCTACTTAATATGGCTACTTCTATGGATGATACCACCTTTATGATTTATATACAATAAAACACAAGGTCTACTTAATATGGCTACTTCTATGGATGATACCACCTTTATGATTTATATACAATAAAAACACAAGGTCTACTTAATATGGCTACTTCTATGGATGATACCACCTTTATGATTTATATACAGTAAAAAAACAAGGTCTACTTAATATGGCTACTTCTATGGATGACACCACCTTTATGATTTATATACAGTAAAAACACAAGGTCTACTTAATATGGCTACTTCTATGGATGACACCACCTTTATGATTTATATACAGTAAAAACACAAGGTCTACTTAATATGGCTACTTCTATGGATGACACCACCTTTATGATTTATATACAGTAAAAACACAAGGTCTACTTAATATGGCTACTTCTATGGATGACACCACCTTTATGATTTATATACAGTAAAAAAACAAGGTCTACTTAATATGGCTACTTCTATGGATGATACCACCTTTATGATTTATATACAGTAAAAACACAAGGTCTACTTAATATGGCTACTTCTATGGATGATACCACCTTTATGATTTATATACAGTAAAAAACACAAGGTCTACTTAATATGGCTACTTCTATGGATGACACCACCTTTATGATTTATATACAGTAAAACACAAGGTCTACTTAATATGGCTACTTCTATGGATACCACCTTTATGATTTATATACAGTAAAAAAACAAGGTCTACTTAATATGGCTACTTCTATGGATGATACCACCTTTATGATTTATATACAATAAAAACACAAGGTCTACTCAATATGGCTACTTCTATGGATACCACCTTTATGATTTATATACAGTAAAAAAACAAGGTCTACTTAATATGGCTACTTCTATGGATGATACCACCTTTATGATTTATATACAATAAAAACACAAGGTCTACTTAATATGGCTACTTCTATGGATGATACCACCTTTATGATTTATATACAGTAAAAAAACAAGGTCTACTTAATATGGCTACTTCTATGGATACCACCTTTATGATTTATATACAGTAAAAAAACAAGGTCTACTTAATATGGCTACTTCTATGGATGATACCACCTTTATGATTTATATACAGTAAAAAAAACAAGGTCTACTTAATATGGCTACTTCTATGGATGACACCACCTTTATGATTTATATACAGTAAAAACACAAGGTCTACTTAATATGGCTACTTCTATGGATGATACCACCTTTATGATTTATATACAGTAAAAAACAAGGTCTACTTAATATGGCTACTTCTATGGATGACACCACCTTTATGATTTATATACAGTAAAAAACAAGGTCTACTTAATATGGCTACTTCTATGGATGACACCACCTTTATGATTTATATACAGTAAAAAACAAGGTCTACTTAATATGGCTACTTCTATGGATGATACCACCTTTATGATTTATATACAATAAAAAACACAAGGTCTACTTAATATGGCTACTTCTATGGATGACACCACCTTTATGATTTATATACAGTAAAAACACAAGGTCTACTTAATATGGCTACTTCTATGGATGACACCACCTTTATGATTTATATACAGTAAAAAAACAAGGTCTACTTAATATGGCTACTTCTATGGATGATACCACCTTTATGATTTATATACAGTAAAACACAAGGTCTACTTAATATGGCTACTTCTATGGATGATACCACCTTTATGATTTATATACAGTAAAAAAACAAGGTCTACTTAATATGGCTACTTCTATGGATGATACCACCTTTATGATTTATATACAGTAAAAAAACAAGGTCTACTTAATATGGCTACTTCTATGGATGACACCACCTTTATGATTTATATACAGTAAAAACACAAGGTCTACTTAATATGGCTACTTCTATGGATGACACCACCTTTATGATTTATATACAGTAAAAAAAACAAGGTCTACTTAATATGGCTACTTCTATGGATACCACCTTTATGATTTATATACAGTAAAAAAACAAGGTCTACTTAATATGGCTACTTCTATGGATGATACCACCTTTATGATTTATATACAGTAAAAACACAAGGTCTACTTAATATGGCTACTTCTATGGATACCACCTTTATGATTTATATACAGTAAAAAAACAAGGTCTACTTAATATGGCTACTTCTATGGATGATACCACCTTTATGATTTATATACAGTAAAAAAACAAGGTCTACTTAATATGGCTACTTCTATGGATGATACCACCTTTATGATTTATATACAGTAAAAAAACAAGGTCTACTTAATATGGCTACTTCTATGGATGATACCACCTTTATGATTTATATACAGTAAAAAAACAAGGTCTACTTAATATGGCTACTTCTATGGATGATACCACCTTTATGATTTATATACAGTAAAAAAACAAGGTCTACTTAATATGGCTACTTCTATGGATGACACCACCTTTATGATTTATATACAGTAAAAAAACAAAAATACAAGGTCTACTTAATATGTAAAAAAACAAGGCTACTATGGCTACTTCTATGGATGATACCACCTTTATGATTTATATACAGTAAAAAAACACAAGGTCTACTTAATATGGCTACTTCTATGGATACCACCTTTATGATTTATATACAGTAAAAAAAACAAGGTCTACTTAATATGGCTACTTCTATGGATGATACCACCTTTATGATTTATATACAGTAAAAAAACAAGGTCTACTTAATATGGCTACTTCTATGGATGATACCACCTTTATGATTTATATACAGTAAAAACACAAGGTCTACTTAATATGGCTACTTCTATGGATGACACCACCTTTATGATTTATATACAGTAAAAACACAAGGCCTACTTGATATGGCTACTTCTATAGATGACACAACCTTTATGATTTATATACAGTAAGAAAACAAGGTCTACTTAATATGGCTACTTCTATGGATGACACCACCTTTATGATTTATATACAATAAAAAACAAGGTCTACTTAATATGGCTACTTCTATGGATACCACCTTTATGATTTATATACAGTAAAAAAACAAGGTCTACTTAATATGGCTACTTCTATGGATGACACCACCTTTATGATTTATATACAGTAAAAAAACAAGGTCTACTTAATATGGCTACTTCTATGGATGACACCACCTTTATGATTTATATACAGTAAAAAAAAACAAGGTCTACTTAATATGGCTACTTCTATGGATGACACCACCTTTATGATTTATATACAGTAAAAAAAACAAGGTCTACTTAATATGGCTACTTCTATGGATGACACCACCTTTATGATTTATATACAGTAAAAACACAAGGTCTACTTAATATGGCTACTTCTATGGATGACACCACCTTTATGATTTATATACAGTAAAAAAAACAAGGTCTACTTAATATGGCTACTTCTATGGATGACACCACCTTTATGATTTATATACAATAAAAAACAAGGTCTACTTAATATGGCTACTTCTATGGATGACACCACCTTTATGATTTATATACAGTAAAAACACAAGGTCTACTTAATATGGCTACTTCTATGGATACCACCTTTATGATTTATATACAGTAAAAAAACAAGGTCTACTTAATATGGCTACTTCTATGGATGATACCACCTTTATGATTTATATACAGTAAAAAACAAGGTCTACTTAATATGGCTACTTCTATGGATGATACCACCTTTATGATTTATATACAGTAAAAAAACAAGGTCTACTTAATATGGCTACTTCTATGGATGACACCACCTTTATGATTTATATACAGTAAAAAACACAAGGTCTACTTAATATGGCTACTTCTATGGATGACACCACCTTTATGATTTATATACAGTAAAAACACAAGGTCTACTTAATATGGCTACTTCTATGGATGATACCACCTTTATGATTTATATACAGTAAAACACAAGGTCTACTTAATATGGCTACTTCTATGGATGACACCACCTTTATGATTTATATACAGTAAAAACACAAGGTCTACTTAATATGGCTACTTCTATGGATGATACCACCTTTATGATTTATATACAGTAAAAAACACAAGGTCTACTTAATATGGCTACTTCTATGGATGATACCACCTTTATGATTTATATACAATAAAAACACAAGGTCTACTCAATATGGCTACTTCTATGGATACCACCTTTATGATTTATATACAGTAAAAAAACAAGGTCTACTTAATATGGCTACTTCTATGGATGATACCACCTTTATGATTTATATACAGTAAAAACACAAGGTCTACTTAATATGGCTACTTCTATGGATGATACCACCTTTATGATTTATATACAGTAAAAAAACAAGGTCTACTTAATATGGCTACTTCTATGGATACCACCTTTATGATTTAAATACAGTAAAAAAACAAGGTCTACTTAATATGGCTACTTCTATGGATGACACCACCTTTATGATTTATATACAGTAAAAAACAAGGTCTACTTAATATGGCTACTTCTATGGATGACACCCCCTTTATGATTTATATACAGTAAAAAACAAGGTCTACTTAATATGGCTACTTCTATGGATACCACCTTTATGATTTATATACAGTAAAAAAACAAGGTCTACTTAATATGGCTACTTCTATGGATGATACCACCTTTATGATTTATATACAGTAAAAAACACAAGGTCTACTTAATATGGCTACTTCTATGGATGATACCACCTTTATGATTTATATACAGTAAAAAACACAAGGTCTACTTAATATGGCTACTTCTATGGATGATACCACCTTTATGATTTATATACAGTAAAAAACAAGGTCTACTTAATATGGCTACTTCTATGGATGACACCACCTTTAT
Source organism: Tachypleus tridentatus (assembly GCF_004210375.1). Classification (NCBI taxonomy): domain Eukaryota; kingdom Metazoa; phylum Arthropoda; class Merostomata; order Xiphosura; family Limulidae; genus Tachypleus; species Tachypleus tridentatus. Next base: position 147,214,787 of record NC_134826.1, read on the forward strand.
GATTTATATACAGTAAAAACACAAGGTCTACTTAATATGGCTACTTCTATGGATGACACCACCTTTATGATTTATATACAGTAAAAACACAAGGTCTACTTAATATGGCTACTTCTATGGATGACACCACCTTTATGATTTATATACAGTAAAAAACAAGGTCTACTTAATATGGCTACTTCTATGGATGACACCACCTTTATGATTTATATACAGTAAAAAAACAAGGTCTACTTAATATGGCTACTTCTATGGATGATACCACCTTTATGATTTATATACAGTAAAAAAACAAGGTCTACTTAATATGGCTACTTCTATGGATGATACCACCTTTATGATTTATATACAGTAAAAACACAAGGTCTACTTAATATGGCTACTTCTATGGATGACACCACCTTTATGATTTATATACAGTAAAAAACAAGGTCTACTTAATATGGCTACTTCTATGGATACCACCTTTATGATTTATATACAGTAAAAAAACAAGGTCTACTTAATATGGCTACTTCTATGGATGATACCACCTTTATGATTTATATACAGTAAAAAACACAAGGTCTACTTAATATGGCTACTTCTATGGATACCACCTTTATGATTTATATACAGTAAAAAACAAGGTCTACTTAATATGGCTACTTCTATGGATGATACCACCTTTATGATTTATATACAGTAAAAACACAAGGTCTACTTAATATGGCTACTTCTATGGATGATACCACCTTTATGATTTATATACAGTAAAAAACAAGGTCTACTTAATATGGCTACTTCTATGGATGATACCACCTTTATGATTTATATACAGTAAAAAACAAGGTCTACTTAATATGGCTACTTCTATGGATGACACCACCTTTATGATTTATATACAGTAAAACACAAGGTCTACTTAATATGGCTACTTCTATGGATGATACCACCTTTATGATTTATATACAGTAAAAAAACAAGGTCTACTTAATATGGCTACTTCTATGGATGACACCACCTTTATGATTTATATACAGTAAAAAAACAAGGTCTACTTAATATGGCTACTTCTATGGATGACACCACCTTTATGATTTATATACAGTAAAAAAACAAGGTCTACTTAATATGGCTACTTCTATGGATGATACCACCTTTATGATTTATATACAGTAAAAACACAAGGTCTACTTAATATGGCTACTTCTATGGATGACACCACCTTTATGATTTATATACAGTAAAAACACAAGGTCTACTTAATATGGCTACTTCTATGGATGACACCACCTTTATGATTTATATACAGTAAAAAACAAGGTCTACTTAATATGGCTACTTCTATGGATGATACCACCTTTATGATTTATATACAGTAAAACACAAGGTCTACTTAATATGGCTACTTCTATGGATGATACCACCTTTATGATTTATATACAGTAAAAAAACAAGGTCTACTTAATATGGCTACTTCTATGGATGATACCACCTTTATGATTTATATACAGTAAAAAAACAAGGTCTACTTAATATGGCTACTTCTATGGATGACACCACCTTTATGATTTATATACAGTAAAAACACAAGGTCTACTTAATATGGCTACTTCTATGGATGACACCACCTTTATGATTTATATACAGTAAAACACAAGGTCTACTTAATATGGCTACTTCTATGGATGACACCACCTTTATGATTTATATACAGTAAAAAAAACAAGGTCTACTTAATATGGCTACTTCTATGGATGATACCACCTTTATGATTTATATACAGTAAAAACACAAGGTCTACTTAATATGGCTACTTCTATGGATGACACCACCTTTATGATTTATATACAGTAAAAAAACAAGGTCTACTTAATATGGCTACTTCTATGGATGACACCACCTTTATGATTTATATACAGTAAAAACACAAGGTCTACTTAATATGGCTACTTCTATGGATGACACCACCTTTATGATTTATATACAGTAAAAAACAAGGTCTACTTAATATGGCTACTTCTATGGATGATACCACCTTTATGATTTATATACAGTAAAAAACACAAGGTCTACTTAATATGGCTACTTCTATGGATGATACCACCTTTATGATTTATATACAGTAAAAAAACAAGGTCTACTTAATATGGCTACTTCTATGGATGATACCACCTTTATGATTTATATACAGTAAAAAAACAAGGTCTACTTAATATGGCTACTTCTATGGATGACACCACCTTTATGATTTATATACAGTAAAAAAACAAGGTCTACTTAATATGGCTACTTCTATGGATGATACCACCTTTATGATTTATATACAGTAAAAAAACAAGGTCTACTTAATATGGCTACTTCTATGGATGATACCACCTTTATGATTTATATACAGTAAAAAACAAGGTCTACTTAATATGGCTACTTCTATGGATGACACAACCTTTATGATTTATATACAGTAAAAAACAAGGTCTACTTAATATGGCTACTTCTATGGATGACACCACCTTTATGATTTATATACAGTAAAAAACAAGGTCTACTTAATATGGCTACTTCTATGGATACCACCTTTATGATTTATATACAGTAAAAAACAAGGTCTACTTAATATGGCTACTTCTATGGATGATACCACCTTTATGATTTATATACAGTAAAAAACAAGGTCTACTTAATATGGCTACTTCTATGGATGATACCACCTTTATGATTTATATACAGTAAAAAAACAAGGTCTACTTAATATGGCTACTTCTATGGATGACACCACCTTTATGATTTATATACAGTAAAAACACAAGGTCTACTTAATATGGCTACTTCTATGGATGACACCACCTTTATGATTTATATACAGTAAAAAAACAAGGTCTACTTAATATGGCTACTTCTATGGATGATACCACCTTTATGATTTATATACAGTAAAAACACAAGGTCTACTTAATATGGCTACTTCTATGGATACCACCTTTATGATTTATATACAGTAAAAAAACAAGGTCTACTTAATATGGCTACTTCTATGGATGATACCACCTTTATGATTTATATACAGTAAAACACAAGGTCTACTTAATATGGCTACTTCTATGGATGACACCACCTTTATGATTTATATACAGTAAAACACAAGGTCTACTTAATATGGCTACTTCTATGGATGATACCACCTTTATGATTTATATACAGTAAAAAACAAGGTCTACTTAATATGGCTACTTCTATGGATGATACCACCTTTATGATTTATATACAGTAAAAAACAAGGTCTACTTAATATGGCTACTTCTATGGATACCACCTTTATGATTTATATACCAAGGTCTACTTAATATGGCTACTTCTATGGATGATACCACCTTTATGAGGTCTACTTATATACATGATAAAAAAAGTAAAAAAACAAGGTCTACTTAATATGGCTACTTCTATGGATGATACCACCTTTATGATTTATATACAGTAAAAACACAAGGTCTACTTAATATGGCTACTTCTATGGATGACACCACCTTTATGATTTATATACAGTAAAACACAAGGTCTACTTAATATGGCTACTTCTATGGATGACACCACCTTTATGATTTATATACAGTAAAAAAACAAGGTCTACTTAATATGGCTACTTCTATGGATGACACCACCTTTATGATTTATATACAGTAAAAAACAAGGTCTACTTAATATGGCTACTTCTATGGATGATACCACCTTTATGATTTATATACAGTAAAAAAAACAAGGTCTACTTAATATGGCTACTTCTATGGATGACACCACCTTTATGATTTATATACAGTAAAAAAACAAGGTCTACTTAATATGGCTACTTCTATGGATGACACCACCTTTATGATTTATATACAGTAAAAAAACAAGGTCTACTTAATATGGCTACTTCTATGGATGACACCACCTTTATGATTTATATACAGTAAAAAAACAAGGTCTACTTAATATGGCTACTTCTATGGATGACACCACCTTTATGATTTATATACAGTAAAAACACAAGGTCTACTTAATATGGCTACTTCTATGGATGACACCACCTTTATGATTTATATACAGTAAAAAACAAGGTCTACTTAATATGGCTACTTCTATGGATGACACCACCTTTATGATTTATATACAGTAAAAAACAAGGTCTACTTAATATGGCTACTTCTATGGATGACACCACCTTTATGATTTATATACAGTAAAAACACAAGGTCTACTTAATATGGCTACTTCTATGGATACCACCTTTATGATTTATATACAGTAAAAAACAAGGTCTACTTAATATGGCTACTTCTATGGATGATACCACCTTTATGATTTATATACAGTAAAAAAACAAGGTCTACTTAATATGGCTACTTCTATGGATGATACCACCTTTATGATTTATATACAGTAAAAAAACAAGGTCTACTTAATATGGCTACTTCTATGGATGACACCACCTTTATGATTTATATACAGTAAAAAACAAGGTCTACTTAATATGGCTACTTCTATGGATGACACCACCTTTATGATTTATATACAGTAAAAAACACAAGGTCTACTTAATATGGCTACTTCTATGGATGACACCACCTTTATGATTTATATACAGTAAAAAACAAGGTCTACTTAATATGGCTACTTCTATGGATGATACCACCTTTATGATTTATATACAGTAAAAAAACAAGGTCTACTTAATATGGCTACTTCTATGGATGACACCACCTTTATGATTTATATACAGTAAAAACACAAGGTCTACTTAATATGGCTACTTCTATGGATACCACCTTTATGATTTATATACAGTAAAAAAACAAGGTCTACTTAATATGGCTACTTCTATGGATGATACCACCTTTATGATTTATATACAGTAAAAAACAAGGTCTACTTAATATGGCTACTTCTATGGATGATACCACCTTTATGATTTATATACAGTAAAAACACAAGGTCTACTTAATATGGCTACTTCTATGGATACCACCTTTATGATTTATATACAGTAAAAAAACAAGGTCTACTTAATATGGCTACTTCTATGGATGATACCACCTTTATGATTTATATACAGTAAAAAAACAAGGTCTACTTAATATGGCTACTTCTATGGATGATACCACCTTTATGATTTATATACAGTAAAAACACAAGGTCTACTTAATATGGCTACTTCTATGGATGACACCACCTTTATGATTTATATACAGTAAAAAAACAAGGTCTACTTAATATGGCTACTTCTATAGATGACACAACCTTTATGATTTATATACAATAAAAAACAAGGTCTACTTAATATGGCTACTTCTATGGATGACACCACCTTTATGATTTATATACAGTAAAACACAAGGTCTACTTAATATGGCTACTTCTATGGATACCACCTTTATGATTTATATACAGTAAAAAAACAAGGTCTACTTAATATGGCTACTTCTATGGATGACACCACCTTTATGATTTATATACAGTAAAAAAACAAGGTCTACTTAATATGGCTACTTCTATGGATGACACCACCTTTATGATTTATATACAGTAAAAAAACAAGGTCTACTTAATATGGCTACTTCTATGGATGACACCACCTTTATGATTTATATACAGTAAAAAAACAAGGTCTACTTAATATGGCTACTTCTATGGATGACACCACCTTTATGATTTATATACAGTAAAAACACAAGGTCTACTTAATATGGCTACTTCTATGGATGACACCACCTTTATGATTTATATACAGTAAAAAAAAACAAGGTCTACTTAATATGGCTACTTCTATGGATGACACCACCTTTATGATTTATATACAGTAAAAAACAAGGTCTACTTAATATGGCTACTTCTATGGATGACACCACCTTTATGATTTATATACAGTAAAAAACACAAGGTCTACTTAATATGGCTACTTCTATGGATGATACCACCTTTATGATTTATATACAGTAAAAAAACAAGGTCTACTTAATATGGCTACTTCTATGGATGATACCACCTTTATGATTTATATACAGTAAAAACACAAGGTCTACTTAATATGGCTACTTCTATGGATGACCACCTTTATGATTTATATACAGTAAAAAACAAGGTCTACTTAATATGGCTACTTCTATGGATGACACCACCTTTATGATTTATATACAGTAAAAACACAAGGTCTACTTAATATGGCTACTTCTATGGATGACACCACCTTTATGATTTATATACAGTAAAAAAACAAGGTCTACTTAATATGGCTACTTCAATGGATGATACCACCTTTATGATTTATATACAGTAAAAAAAACAAGGTCTACTTAATATGGCTACTTCTATGGATGATACCACCTTTATGATTTATATACAATAAAAAACACAAGGTCTACTTAATATGGCTACTTCTATGGATGATACCACCTTTATGATTTATATACAGTAAAAAAAACAAGGTCTACTTAATATGGCTACTTCTATGGATGATACCACCTTTATGATTTATATACAGTAAAAAACAAGGTCTACTTAATATGGCTACTTCTATGGATGATACCACCTTTATGATTTATATACAGTAAAAACACAAGGTCTACTTAATATGGCTACTTCTATGGATGATACCACCTTTATGATTTATATACAGTAAAAAAACAAGGTCTACTTAATATGGCTACTTCTATGGATGATACCACCTTTATGATTTATATACAGTAAAAAAACAAGGTCTACTTAATATGGCTACTTCTATGGATACCACCTTTATGATTTATATACAGTAAAAAACAAGGTCTACTTAATATGGCTACTTCTATGGATGATACCACCTTTATGATTTATATACAGTAAAAACACAAGGTCTACTTAATATGGCTACTTCTATGGATGATACCACCTTTATGATTTATATACAGTAAAAACACAAGGTCTACTTAATATGGCTACTTCTATGGATGACACCACCTTTATGATTTATATACAGTAAAAAAACAAGGTCTACTTAATATGGCTACTTCTATGGATGATACCACCTTTATGATTTATATACAGTAAAAAACAAGGTCTACTTAATATGGCTACTTCTATGGATGATACCACCTTTATGATTTATATACAGTAAAAAAACAAGGTCTACTTAATATGGCTACTTCTATGGATACCACCTTTATGATTTATATACAGTAAAAAAAAACAAGGTCTACTTAATATGGCTACTTCTATGGATGATACCACCTTTATGATTTATATACAATAAAAAAACAAGGTCTACTTAATATGGCTACTTCTATGGATGATACCACCTTTATGATTTATATACAGTAAAACACAAGGTCTACTTAATATGGCTACTTCTATGGATGACACCACCTTTATGATTTATATACAGTAAAAAACAAGGTCTACTTAATATGGCTACTTCTATGGATGATACAACCTTTATGATTTATATACAGTAAAAAACAAGGTCTACTTAATATGGCTACTTCTATGGATGACACCACCTTTATGATTTATATACAGTAAAAAACAAGGTCTACTTAATATGGCTACTTCTATGGATACCACCTTTATGATTTATATACAGTAAAAAACAAGGTCTACTTAATATGGCTACTTCTATGGATGACACCACCTTTATGATTTATATACAGTAAAAAAACAAGGTCTACTTAATATGGCTACTTCTATGGATGACACCACCTTTATGATTTATATACAGTAAAAAAACAAGGTCTACTTAATATGGCTACTTCTATGGATGATACCACCTTTATGATTTATATACAGTAAAAAACAAGGTCTACTTAATATGGCTACTTCTATGGATGACACCACCTTTATGATTTATATACAGTAAAAAACAAGGTCTACTTAATATGGCTACTTCTATGGATGACACCACCTTTATGATTTATATACAGTAAAAACCACAAGGTCTACTTAATATGGCTACTTCTATGGATGACCACCTTTATGATTTATATACAGTAAAAAACAAGGTCTACTTAATATGGCTACTTCTATGGATGATACCACCTTTATGATTTATATACAGTAAAAACACAAGGTCTACTTAATATGGCTACTTCTATGGATGACACCACCTTTATGATTTATATACAGTAAAAAAACAAGGTCTACTTAATATGGCTACTTCTATGGATGACCACCTTTATGATTTATATACAAAAAAAAAACAAGGTCTACTTAATATGGCTACTTCTATGGATGACACCACCTTTATGATTTATATACAGTAAAAACAAGGTCTACTTAATATGGCTACTTCTATGGATGATACCACCTTTATGATTTATATACAGTAAAAAAACAAGGTCTACTTAATATGGCTACTTCTATGGATGATACCACCTTTATGATTTATATACAGTAAAAAAACAAGGTCTACTTAATATGGCTACTTCTATGGATGATACCACCTTTATGATTTATATACAGTAAAAAAAACAAGGTCTACTTAATATGGCTACTTCTATGGATGACACCACCTTTATGATTTATATACAGTAAAAAAACAAGGTCTACTTAATATGGCTACTTCTATGGATGACACCACCTTTATGATTTATATACAGTAAAAAAACAAGGTCTACTTAATATGGCTACTTCTATGGATGATACCACCTTTATGATTTATATACAGTAAAAAACAAGGTCTACTTAATATGGCTACTTCTATGGATGATACCACCTTTATGATTTATATACAGTAAAACACAAGGTCTACTTAATATGGCTACTTCTATGGATGACACCACCTTTATGATTTATATACAGTAAAAAACAAGGTCTACTTAATATGGCTACTTCTATGGATGACCACCTTTATGATTTATATACAGTAAAAAACAAGGTCTACTTAATATGGCTACTTCTATGGATGATACCACCTTTATGATTTATATACAGTAAAAACACAAGGTCTACTTAATATGGCTACTTCTATGGATGACACCACCTTTATGATTTATATACAGTAAAAAAACAAGGTCTACTTAATATGGCTACTTCTATGGATACCACCTTTATGATTTATATACAGTAAAAAAAAACAAGGTCTACTTAATATGGCTACTTCTATGGATGATACCACCTTTATGATTTATATACAGTAAAAAAAACAAGGTCTACTTAATATGGCTACTTCTATGGATGATACCACCTTTATGATTTATATACAGTAAAAACAAGGTCTACTTAATATGGCTACTTCTATGGATGACACCACCTTTATGATTTATATACAGTAAAAAAACAAGGTCTACTTAATATGGCTACTTCTATGGATGACACCACCTTTATGATTTATATACAGTAAAAAACAAGGTCTACTTAATATGGCTACTTCTATGGATGATACCACCTTTATGATTTATATACAGTAAAAAAACAAGGTCTACTTAATATGGCTACTTCTATGGATGACCACCTTTATGATTTATATACAGTAAAAAAACAAGGTCTACTTAATATGGCTACTTCTATGGATGACACCACCTTTATGATTATGATTTATATACAGTAAAAAAACAAGGTCTACTTAATATGGCTACTTCTATGGATGACACCACCTTTATGATTTATATACAGTAAAAAAACAAGGTCTACTTAATATGGCTACTTCTATGGATGATACCACCTTTATGATTTATATACAGTAAAAAAAACAAGGTCTACTTAATATGGCTACTTCTATGGATGACACCACCTTTATGATTTATATACAGTAAAAAAACAAGGTCTACTTAATATGGCTACTTCTATGGATGACACCACCTTTATGATTTATATACAGTAAAAAAACAAGGTCTACTTAATATGGCTACTTCTATGGATGACACCACCTTTATGATTTATATACAGTAAAAAAACAAGGTCTACTTAATATGGCTACTTCTATGGATACCACCTTTATGATTTATATACAGTAAAAAACAAGGTCTACTTAATATGGCTACTTCTATGGATGACAAACCACCTTTATGGTTTATATACAGTAAAAAACAAGGTCTACTTAATATGGCTACTTCTATGGATGACACCACCTTTATGATTTATATACAGTAAAAACACAAGGTCTACTTAATATGGCTACTTCTATGGATGACACCACCTTTATGATTTATATACAGTAAAAAACAAGGTCTACTTAATATGGCTACTTCTATGGATGATACCACCTTTATGATTTATATACAGTAAAAAAACAAGGTCTACTTAATATGGCTACTTCTATGGATGATACCACCTTTATGATTTATATACAGTAAAAAACACAAGGTCTACTTAATATGGCTACTTCTATGGATGATACCACCTTTATGATTTATATACAGTAAAAAACAAGGTCTACTTAATATGGCTACTTCTATGGATGACACCACCTTTATGATTTATATACAGTAAAAAACAAGGTCTACTTAATATGGCTACTTCTATGGATGACACCACCTTTATGATTTATATACAGTAAAAAAACAAGGTCTACTTAATATGGCTACTTCTATGGATGACACCACCTTTATGATTTATATACAAAAAAACACAAGGTCTACTTAATATGGCTACTTCTATGGATGACACCACCTTTATGATTTATATACAGTAAAAAAACAAGGTCTACTTAATATGGCTACTTCTATGGATGACACCACCTTTATGATTTATATACAGTAAAAAACAAGGTCTACTTAATATGGCTACTTCTATGGATGACACCACCTTTATGATTTATATACAGTAAAAACACAAGGTCTACTTAATATGGCTACTTCTATGGATGATACCACCTTTATGATTTATATACAGTAAAAAACAAGGTCTACTTAATATGGCTACTTCTATGGATGACACCACCTTTATGATTTATATACAGTAAAAAAACAAGGTCTACTTAATATGGCTACTTCTATGGATGATACCACCTTTATGATTTATATACAGTAAAAACACAAGGTCTACTTAATATGGCTACTTCTATGGATGATACCACCTTTATGATTTATATACAGTAAAAAAACAAGGTCTACTTAATATGGCTACTTCTATGGATGATACCACCTTTATGATTTATATACAGTAAAAAACAAGGTCTACTTAATATGGCTACTTCTATGGATGATACCACCTTTATGATTTATATACTAAAAAACAAGGTCTACTTAATATGGCTACTTCTATGGATGATACCACCTTTATGATTTATATACAGTAAAAAAACAAGGTCTACTTAATATGGCTACTTCTATGGATGATACCACCTTTATGATTTATATACAGTAAAAACACAAGGTCTACTTAATATGGCTACTTCTATGGATGACACCACCTTTATGATTTATATACAGTAAAAAACACAAGGTCTACTTAATATGGCTACTTCTATGGATGACACCACCTTTATGATTTATATACAGTAAAAAAACAAGGTCTACTTAATATGGCTACTTCTATGGATGACCACCTTTATGATTTATATACAGTAAAAAAACAAGGTCTACTTAATATGGCTACTTCTATGGATGATACCACCTTTATGATTTATATACAGTAAAAAACACAAGGTCTACTTAATATGGCTACTTCTATGGATGACACCACCTTTATGATTTATATACAGTAAAAAAACAAGGTCTACTTAATATGGCTACTTCTATGGATGATAACCACCTTTATGATTTATATACAGTAAAAAAAACAAGGTCTACTTAATATGGCTACTTCTATGGATGACACCACCTTTATGATTTATATACAGTAAAAAAACAAGGTCTACTTAATATGGCTACTTCTATGGATGATACCACCTTTATGATTTATATACAGTAAATAAAAACAAGGTCTACTTAATATGGCTACTTCTATGGATGATGACCACCTTTATGGATTTATATACAGTAAAAAAACAAGGTCTACTTAATATGGCTACTTCTATGGATGACACCACCTTTATGGTTTATATACAGTAAAAAACACAAGGTCTACTTAATATGGCTACTTCTATGGATGACACCACCTTTATGATTTATATACAGTAAAAAACAAGGTCTACTTAATATGGCTACTTCTATGGATGACACCACCTTTATGATTTATATACAGTAAAAAACAAGGTCTACTTAATATGGCTACTTCTATGGATGATACCACCTTTATGATTTATATACAGTAAAAAAACAAGGTCTACTTAATATGGCTACTTCTATGGATGACACCACCTTTATGATTTATATACAGTAAAAAAAACAAGGTCTACTTAATATGGCTACTTCTATGGATGACACAACCTTTATGATTTATATACAGTAAAACACAAGGTCTACTTAATATGGCTACTTCTATGGATGACACTACCTTTATGATTTAGATACAGTAAAAAAAACGGTCTACTTAATATGGCTACTTCTATGGATGACAATTTTATGGTTATATACAGTAAAACACAAGGTCTACTTAATATGGCTACTTCTATGGATGACACCACCTTTATGATTTATATACAGTAAAAAACCAAGGTCTACTTAATATGGCTACTTCTATGGATGACACCACCTTTATGATTTATATACAGTAAAAAAACAAGGTCTACTTAATATGGCTACTTCAATGGATGACACCACCTTTATGATTTATATACAGTAAAACACAAGGTCTACTTAATATGGCTACTTCTACAGATGACACCTTACAACTTTATGAGTTTATATACAGATAAAAACCACAAGATCTACTTAATACTGGCTACTTCTATGGA
>NC_134826.1:147228049-147337857 GCF_004210375.1 Tachypleus tridentatus
TTATAACTTCTTGTGAAAGGAGAGAAGTACGTATCGAAAACAAATTTTCAGTAAAGGAAAATTATAACTTTCTTGGCTGTTCAAAGTACAGTTTTCATATTTCTGTGTTACATCATTAATTTGATTTCACACTTTCTGTTTATGCAATATTCAAATGTTTTTCAATTAATTACTTAGAATAGTTTCAAAATATGTTAATTAAACATGATTCATCAATTACTTTTGCTTCAGTCTTTAAATCGACATTACCAATTTTGTGTCAGGTTTTCTACTTTCTGAATAAAATCTTAACATTATTCGCAGACAGAAAATCTCTGTATTTGACACTTGTGAAAATTCCTATATGTATGTTCTTACAGAAAATCTCTGTATTTGACACTTGTGAGAATTCCTATACGTATGTTCTTACAGAAAATCTCTGTATTTAACACTTGTGAGAATTCCTATTTGTATGTTCTTACAGAAAATCTCTGTATTTGACACTTGTGAGAATTCCTATTTGTATGTTCTTACAGAAAATCTCTGTATTTGACACTTGTGAGAATTCCAATTTGTATGTTCTTACATCTGGTTGTCTTAATTAAGTTAAGGCACTCAACTTGTAATTCGAGGGTCGCGGGTTTGAATCCCCGTCACACCAAACATGCTCGCCCTTTCAGCCGTGACGGTCAATCCCACTATTCATTAATAAAAGAGTAGCCTCAGAGCTAGCGGTGGGTGGTGATGACTAGCTACCTTCCCTCTAGTCTTAAACTGCTAAATTAGGGACGGCGAGTGCAGGTAGCCCTCGTGAAGTTTTGCGCGAACTTCAAAACAAACCAACATTATTAAATATATTTTGAAGAGTTTGAAATTCGTTATTCGGGATATTGATTCGGTTACAAGAGCTGTTACGTCTCACTTGCAGACATGTGGCCACACTGTAGTTATAGTAATATCAAAGGGTAGTTTTGAAGAAGGTAGGTCTAGTTCTCTGAAAACGCATTGGAGACAAAGGAAAGCATGGGAACGACCTAGTAAGTTTTTTAGGACAAAATGAAAGTAGGAAGGCCTAGTTTTAAAATATGTAAATAAACTTGGATCTGTTTCTGATCAACGCTGCAAATCATGTTTTCTAAGAAGTTATTATTTCATCCGTTGTACTTAATTGCATTATACTTAGAAATTATTTTTTTCAAACTGAGTGTGAACAGTGCCATTAGAAGCACTTTCTTCACCATGACTACTCATAAAGTATGACAACATTTGTAAGATGTCTAGAACATACGTCGTTGTTGTAAACGTACTAAATCTATCTATCTATCTATCTATATAAATTTCCGAGCACTATATTGAATTAAATGACCAGAAGGAAGTATGCTTAACTCTGTATAACTGTAGTCATACATTTTTGTACCTATAGAGAATACGGACGTAGCTAGTCCGATCGATAACTGGCTGCGCACCAGTTTGTAACTCGTCGTAATACGAACTCAGCCGTTGAAAAACCTGGAACGGTAGTGGTGAACAAACGCGTTCTTTCACATAAATGATGTTACCATGTAATTGTTAGTTATATTGTTTTTGGTGCGACAGACGAACCACTGGAGGGTCATGCGCCATTTTCTTTTTATTCATTATAATATTATTCAACGTCGACTTTATCGGGGGTTTAAGCACTTTGAGGAACGACAAGCGAAAGATTAAGGGCGAAACGAAGAACTTGGACATTGCCGTCGTCTACCCGATCAATGGCACGGGCGGCTGGTTGGGTGGACAAGGTTGTCAACCGGCGGCAGAAATGGCTCTTACTGACGTCAACAATGAGCCTAACCTCTTGCATGGATACAGGCTATGGATACACTCGAGGGATAGTGAGGTAACGCATTTTGAAACCTCACACGTATAGTAGGTAAATGTGAGGATATTATATATCTTATATCGGGCTTGTTGTGTAAATGTAGATGTGAGGATATTATATATCTTATATCGGGCTTGTGTAAATGTAGATGTGAGGATATTATATATCTTATATCGGGCTTGTGTAAATGTAGATGTGAGGATATTATATATCTTATATCGGGCTTGCTGTATAAATGTAGATGTGAGGATATTATATATCTTATATCGGGCTTGCTGTATAAATGTAGATGTGAGGATATTATATATCCTCATATCGGGCTTGTTGTGTAAATGTAGATGTGAGGATATTATATATCTTATATCGGGCTTGCTGTGTAAATGTAGATGTGAGGATATTATATATCTTATATCGGGCTTGTTGTGTAAATGTAGATGTGAGGATATTATATATCTTATATCGGGCTTGCTGTGTAAATGTAGATGTGAGGATATTATATATCTTATATCGGGCTTGTTGTATAAATGTAGATGTGAGGATATTATATATCTTATATCGGGCTTGCTGTGTAAATGTAGATGTGAGGATATTATATATCTTATATCGGGCTTGTTGTGTAAATGTAGATGTGAGGATATTATATATCTCATATCGGGCTTGCTGTGTAAATGTAGATGTGAGGATATTATATATCTTATATCGGGCTTGTTGTGTAAATGTAGATGTGAGGATATTATATATCTTATATCGGGCTTGTTGTGTAAATGTAGATGTGAGGATATTATATATCTTATATCGGGCTTGCTGTGTAAATGTAGATGTGAGGATATTATATATCTTATATCGGGCTTGTTGTATAAATGTAGATGTGAGGATATTATATATCCTCATATCGGGCTTGTTGTGTAAATGTAGATGTGAGGATATTATATATCTTATATCGGGCTTGCTGTGTAAATGTAGATGTGAGGATATTATATATCTTATATCGGGCTTGTTGTGTAAATGTAGATGTGAGGATATTATATATCTTATATCGGGCTTGCTGTGTAAATGTAGATGTGAGGATATTATATATCTTATATCGGGCTTGTTGTATAAATGTAGATGTGAGGATATTATATATCTTATATCGGGCTTGCTGTGTAAATGTAGATGTGAGGATATTATATATCTTATATCGGGCTTGTTGTGTAAATGTAGATGTGAGGATATTATATATCCTCATATCGGGCTTGCTGTGTAAATGTAGATGTGAGGATATTATATATCTTATATCGGGCTTGTTGTGTAAATGTAGATGTGAGGATATTATATATCTTATATCGGGCTTGTTGTGTAAATGTAGATGTGAGGATATTATATATCTTATATCGGGCTTGCTGTGTAAATGTAGATGTGAGGATATTATATATCTTATATCGGGCTTGCTGTGTAAATGTAGATGTGAGGATATTATATATCTTATATCGGGCTTGCTGTGTAAATGTAGATGTGAGGATATTATATATCTTATATCGGGCTTGCTGTATAAATGTAGATGTGAGGATATTATATATCTTATATCGGGCTTGCTGTGTAAATGTAGATGTGAGGATATTATATATCTTATATCGGGCTTGCTGTGTAAATGTAGATGTGAGGATATTATATATCTTATATCGGGCTTGCTGTATAAATGTAGATGTGAGGATATTATATATCTTATATCGGGCTTGCTGTATAAATGTAGATGTGAGGATATTATATATCTTATATCGCGCTTGCTGTATAAATGTAGATGTGAGGATATTATATATCTTATATCGGGCTTGCTGTGTAAATGTAGATGTGAGGATATTATATATCTTATATCGGGCTTGCTGTATAAATGTAGATGTGAGGATATTATATATCTTATATCGGGCTTGCTGTATAAATGTAGATGTGAGGATATTATATATCTTATAACGGGCTTGCTGTATAAATGTAGATGTGAGGATATTATATATCTGATATCGGGCTTGCTGTATAAATGTAGATGTGAGGATATTATATATCTTATATCGGGCTTGCTGTGTAAATGTAGATGTGAGGATATTATATATCTTATATCGAGCTTGCTGTGTAAATGTAGATGTGAGGATATTATATATCTTATATCGAGCTTGCTGTATAAATGTAGATGTGAGGATATTATACATCTTATATCGGGCTTGCTGTGTAAATGTAGATGTGAGGATATTATATATCTTATATCGAGCTTGCTGTATAAATGTAGATGTGAGGATATTATATATCTTATATCGGGCTTGCTGTGTAAATGTAGATGTGAGGATATTATATATCTCACATCGGGCTTGCTGTGTAAATGTAGATGTGAGGATATTATATATCTTATATCGGGCTTGCTGTGTAAATGTAGATGTGAGGATATTATATATCTTATATCGGGCTTGCTGTGTAAATGTAGATGTGAGGATATTATATATCTTATATCGGGCTTGCTGTGTAAATGTAGATGTGAGGATATTATATATCTTATATCGGGCTTGCTGTATAAATGTAGATGTGAGGATATTATATATCTTATATCGGGCTTGCTGTGTAAATGTAGATGTGAGGATATTATATATCTTATATCGGGCTTGCTGTGTAAATGTAGATGTGAGGATATTATATATCTTATATCGAGCTTGCTGTGTAAATGTAGATGTGAGGATATTATATATATTATCTCGGGCTTGCTGTGTAAATGTAGATGTGAGGATATTATATATCTTATATCGGGCTTGCTGTGTAAATGTAGATGTGAGGATATTATATATCTTACATCGGGCTTGCTGTGTAAATGTAGATGTGAGGATATTATATATCCTCACATCGGGCTTGCTGTGTAAATGTAGATGTGAGGATATTATATATCCTCATATCGGGCTTGCTGTATAAATGTAGATGTGAGGATATTATATATCTTATATCGGGCTTGCTGTGTAAATGTAGATGTGAGGATATTATATATCTTATATCGGGCTTGCTGTGTAAATGTAGATGTGAGGATATTATATATCTTATATCGGGCTTGCTGTATAAATGTAGATGTGAGGATATTATATATCTTATATCGGGCTTGCTGTGTAAATGTAGATGTGAGGATATTATATATCTTATATCGGGCTTGCTGTGTAAATGTAGATGTGAGGATATTATATATCTTATATCGAGCTTGCTGTGTAAATGTAGATGTGAGGATATTATATATATTATCTCGGGCTTGTTGTGTAAATGTAGATGTGAGGATATTATATATCTTATATCGGGCTTGTGTAAATGTAGATGTGAGGATATTATATATCTTATATCGGGCTTGCTGTATAAATGTAGATGTGAGGATATTATATATCTTATATCGGGCTTGCTGTATAAATGTAGATGTGAGGATATTATATATCCATATCGGGCTTGTTGTGTAAATGTAGATGTGAGGATATTATATATCTTATATCGGGCTTGCTGTGTAAATGTAGATGTGAGGATATTATATATCTTATATCGGGCTTGTTGTGTAAATGTAGATGTGAGGATATTATATATCTTATATCGGGCTTGCTGTGTAAATGTAGATGTGAGGATATTATATATCTTATATCGGGCTTGTTGTATAAATGTAGATGTGAGGATATTATATATCTTATATCGGGCTTGCTGTGTAAATGTAGATGTGAGGATATTATATATCTTATATCGGGCTTGTTGTGTAAATGTAGATGTGAGGATATTATATATCCATATATCGGGCTTGCTGTGTAAATGTAGATGTGAGGATATTATATATCTTATATCGGGCTTGTTGTGTAAATGTAGATGTGAGGATATTATATATCTTATATCGGGCTTGTTGTGTAAATGTAGATGTGAGGATATTATATATCTTATATCGGGCTTGCTGTGTAAATGTAGATGTGAGGATATTATATATCTTATATCGGGCTTGCTGTGTAAATGTAGATGTGAGGATATTATATATCTTATATCGGGCTTGCTGTAAAATGTAGATGTGAGGATATTATATATCTTATATCGGGCTTGCTGTATAAATGTAGATGTGAGGATATTATATATCTTATATCGGGCTTGTTGTATAAATGTAGATGTGAGGATATTATATATCTTATATCGGGCTTGCTGTAAATGTAGATGTGAGGATATTATATATCTTATATCGGGCTTGCTGTGTAAATGTAGATGTGAGGATATTATATATCTTATATCGGGCTTGCTGTATAAATGTAGATGTGAGGATATTATATATCTTATATCGGGCTTGCTGTATAAATGTAGATGTGAGGATATTATATATCTTATATCGCGCTTGCTGTATAAATGTAGATGTGAGGATATTATATATCTTATATCGGGCTTGCTGTGTAAAATGTAGATGTGAGGATATTATATATCTTATATCGGGCTTGCTGTATAAATGTAGATGTGAGGATATTATATATCTTATATCGGGCTTGCTGTATAAATGTAGATGTGAGGATATTATATATCTTATAACGGGCTTGCTGTATAAATGTAGATGTGAGGATATTATATATCTGATATCGGGCTTGCTGTATAAATGTAGATGTGAGGATATTATATATCTTATATCGGGCTTGCTGTGTAAATGTAGATGTGAGGATATTATATATCTTATATCGAGCTTGCTGTATAAATGTAGATGTGAGGATATTATACATCTTATATCGGGCTTGCTGTGTAAATGTAGACGTGAGGATATTATATATCTTATATCGAGCTTGCTGTATAAATGTAGATGTGAGGATATTATATATCTTATATCGGGCTTGCTGTGTAAATGTAGATGTGAGGATATTATATATCTCACATCGGGCTTGCTGTGTAAATGTAGATGTGAGGATATTATATATCTCATATCGGGCTTGCTGTGTAAATGTAGATGTGAGGATATTATATATCTTATATCGGGCTTGCTGTAAATGTAGATGTGAGGATATTATATATCTTATATCGAGCTTGCTGTGTAAATGTAGATGTGAGGATATTATATATCTTATATCGGGCTTGTTGTGTAAATGTAGATGTGAGGATATTATATATCTTATATCGGGCTTGTTGTGTAAATGTAGATGTGAGGATATTATATATCTTATATCGGGCTTGCTGTATAAATAGTTGTGTATAGTTTGTGAAGAAGTAAAAGTAACACAAGGGCGCTCTACTAACACTGATCACTGATATATTTTGTAACACGAGGGCGCTCTAGCAACACTGATATATTTTTGTAACACGAGGCGCTCTAGCAACAGTGATATATTTTGTAACACGAGGCGCTCCAGCAACAGTGATATATTTTGTAACACGAGGGCGCTCCAGCAATACTGATATATTTTGTAACACGAGGGCGCTCCAGCAACCCTGATATATTTTGTAACACGAGGGCGCTCCAGCAATAATGATATATTTTTTGCAACACGAGGGCGCTCCAGCAACACTGATATATTTTTGCCCGCTTACCTTTTAATCAACAAAATATTTTTCCTAAATTTTATTTTTATTAAACGTCTGTAGTGATCAGGAACAAACTAATTTGTTCAATGTCGTTGTTGGATTACGTTGCATTGTTAGTACTAATACGGTTGTAGAAACCGGGTTTAAATACTCATGATGGGCAGAGCATAGATAGCCCATTGTGTAGCCTTGTGCTTAGATCCAAACAAATCAAGCCATATTACTAGCACTACACTTTGATTTGAAGTTAATAAGAAAGCTACGCAATGGTGTATCTGTGCTCTAACCACCACGGGTATCGAAACCCAGTTTCTAGCGTTCTAAATCCGCAGACATACCACTGTGCCACTGGGGGGAGGGCAATGGTAACCTGTCCACGTTACCAGTTAATAACGAATAAGCCACATACTGCAATATTATCCAGGGTTTGGGCCTAATAAGTATCATGCATGTGCCCATTCATATTTGCCAACTTGCACTATAGGAAGAACAATGTGGTTTGTGCGGTATGGCGCGCACTAAATAATTTCAGAATTTGGCCTTTACATAATTAAAGTTTTCATGTTTAGTCAGTTAACACGATGACGTAAGACTTTCTTTTGTGTAGATACGATAGCAAGTGATATTCAAAGACAACTGTTACATCACAAATAACTGAAATATTTTCAGTTATTTAAATATTTACCGACTACAGTATAGAACGTTCAGCTGTTTGAACATTACGTGTCATGGTTAAAGTTTGTTTGTTTGTTTTTAAACGAGCAAAAGACGAACTCGCTTTGAACATAACAGTACACATTACACACAAGGATGAACCACATTGAGCTTCTGTCATTCACTTTGAGATTTCAGACATTAGAGGTTTGAGTTTACATCTTCACAAAGGACTGTCTATAGGCAATTGTCATTAATTTCGAATTAAAGGAAAAGTAGCAACCAACATCAGTCACCACCGACGCTTTAGACACTCTTGTCTGACCGACTGGGAATGAAACTACCATTCTTGTAACGCCCCCTACCACGGTGCACACCGAACTTGTTAATACAATTCACTATTGTTTTACGTCTTTGTAGGTTATTAAACGAGAAGCTGCATAGTGAGTTATTTGTGTTGTTCCCACCAAGAGTACAAAAAATCCGATTTTTGGTGTTGTAACCCCACTGACTTACTGTTGAGCCAACGAAGGGAGGGGCGATTTAAATGTTAAACATTTTTGTTTTTGCAAAGCATTAAACTCTTATTAACTACGGTATAAACGTGTTATAGTAAATACAGGCTTGTATATAAACCAAAACACACCCATAAGGAATGGTTTGGAAGAGATAATCCTATGTTATTTGTTGAACATTTCATGATAAGGTCCGGGTGTTCGACAATTTTCGACTTCTATTAAAACAAACATACATGTACGTTGAGAAGATATTTATAACAGTTGTATATTGACGCTGTAAGTTTACACATTTTTAAAAAGGAAATTATAACGTGTAATCAGACGAGAGAGCTTTCTGGATAAATTTTTAATGACATAATTTTACAAACATACATTTAACGAATATTGTAGTTTACATAATTATACACGGACCTTTCTCTACGTTAAAACAATGACATTTGAGAACTTTCGAACCTTATACCGGAGCCTTCAAAACAATACACTGAGTGATACAAAATCGTTTAACTGTGGAACACTTTTAAAATACGAACCTAGGCACCAGTTACAACAACAACTGACATCTGACAGTAATGTCATTAACCACTAGCTAGAGTACTTGTTACATGGATAGAGATTTATGTAATTTATGAAAGGTTATCTTAGAACACGAAAAGTTTCTTCCCTTATACGCTATTGTAAAAGCTGAAAAATGCCCATAAAAACTGCAAAACTAAAAATGTGTTTCTATCTCTCCGTGGACCCAATGAACCTCCTTACCAAACTTGGTGAAGATCCGTCTACAGAGGGAAGTAGTCGTAAAAAAAGCGCAAAACTTGTATGTAAATCGAATGCTTCACATAATAAATACAAGGAAAACACAGTTACAGCTGTTACTTAGAGAGAAAATAATCAAGGAATCTTCCACACTTCAAGCTGCAATTACAACAAACGATATATTTTATTAGTTTGGTTTGTTTTAAATTTCTCGCAAAGCCACACGATAGCTATCTGCGCTAGCCATTCCTAATTTAGCAGTGTAACACTAGAGAGAAGGCAGCTAGTCATCACCACCCAGCGCCAAATCTTAGGCTACTCTTTTACCAACGAATAGTGGGACTGACCGTCACTTTATAACGCACCCACAGCTGAAAGGGCGAGCATGTTTGGTGTGACGGGGATTCGAACTCACGGATTACAAGTCGAGTGCCTTAACCACCTGGCCACGCCGGGCCTATTTTATTAATGGGGTCTACAGTATTTAGTAGCTGTTAACCGTTGTTTCGATTAATACCAACTCAACTGGTGGTTCACTGTCGTATGCTTGACCGTTGTTGTTTTGATTAATACTAACCGGTGGTCCACTGTCGTGTGCTTGACTGTTGTTTTAATTAATACTAACCGGTGGTCCACTGTCGTGTGCTTGACTATTGTTTTAATTAATACTAACCGGTGGTCCACTGTCGTGTGCTTGACTATTGTTTTAATTAATACTAACCGGTGGTCCACTGTCGTGTGCTAGGATAACAATAGCTTATTTTTCCCCGTACGTTAGTTTCATATTTTTTAGGTCTATGATGTGGTCGTTTTCTTGAACGTGAAAAGCTATAGGTGATGTGTTTATACCACAGTTCTTAATATCTCTTTGGTGTTCTTTGAACCTTACCTGTAATAGTCGATGTGTATCGTTTAATAAACTCACGTCAATTCTTACAAATCCCTGCATCTCAGTCCTCTCACAGAGAACGTAGTTAAACCACACTAGCCCTTAAGATAAAACAAGTTATTTGTTGTGGTTTCGATGTAAAATTAAACCTTTAATTCAAGAATGTATTATTTGAATAATGAAACTTTCCTTTTTATCTTATTTTAAAATTATTATTTGATTTATGTTTATTATACTGAAGCAATCGATTTATATTCATCATAGTTGTATACGTTTATAAACTTCAGTACGAGATCTTAGCTATGGTTATCTAAACCTTAAATATAAATAACACGAGACTGGAAGTCACGTGGTATTTAGCACGCGCAAGTGGCCGCCATTGTTAGTTGTTGAGTTTTCATAGGTCGCTAAACGAACTGACAATAGCAACGCGATCCCGCCTTACATGTTACGGCCATTTTCCATATAAACTAGACGTCTGGATAATTTTATTTGATTTTAATATATTTGTTGCGCCAAAGTAATCTAAACCTGATTTTAACTAAGACATTTGTGGAAACATTTTCCACAAAACAAACACATCTGATTTGTCTTATGAAAAAAATAAATAAATAATAGGTTTTGCTCAGAGGGAAATCTTAAGATTAAAATCCGTTACTTTACCTCAATTTTTATTATCTGTCACAGAAAAATATACATCTCTAATACTGTTGTCAATGGATAACAGGTGGCGCATCATGTCGTTTTCAAGGGGAGAATAGCATGAGGCATCTTCACCTCCAAAAACTTAATGTTCTTAATTAAAATAGGTTGAATTAATTAAGAAAATTTATGATCTAAATATAATAAAATTTATTCGGATTTATCTGAGACGTTGTGGTAAAAATTCATACAGATGCTTCAAATATATACGATAAAACATGGAGTCCAAAAGAAGCAACACAAAATCATTACACATTCTTTATCAATGGTACATTACATGTGGTGTAATAGATCTAAAGACAATTAATTTAGCAATGCTACTTTTTCAAAGACTACCTGTATCTCTTTTTATCGAGCTATGACCGCATGATCATGTTCTCTTCTCTTTATCCACTTCTCTCCAGGATCTCATAATTAAAAGATTAAAGTGTAGGAAAAAATTTATCACAATAATCCAATTTTTATTGCAGTTTAACTCGTGTACATAACTAGTCTCATGTTATAATGAATAAATAAATAATTTATCATCACGGTAAAATCCAGTTTCAAACAGTTCACTAACATTGTTATTATTCTATAATCAGAACAAATATTTTGGACGAAATTACTAATATTTTCCTCATTAGAACAGCGATTCTCAAAATAACCCTGCCATAAAGACGAAATATAATTTACTGTAGTGGAAT
Source organism: Tachypleus tridentatus (assembly GCF_004210375.1). NCBI lineage: Eukaryota > Metazoa > Arthropoda > Merostomata > Xiphosura > Limulidae > Tachypleus > Tachypleus tridentatus. Next base: position 147,239,609 of record NC_134826.1, read on the forward strand.
TTACCCGTGACTGTTTGTTTATTTTGAACTTCGCGAAAAGCTGGACAAGGGCTATCTGTGCTAGACGTCCCTAATTTAGCAGTGTAAGACTGGAGAGAAGGCAGCTAGTCACCACCACTCACCGCTAACTCTTAGGCTACGCTTTTATCAAGGAATAGTGGGATTTACTGTAACATTATAACGCCCCCACGGCTGAAAGGGCGAGCATGTTTGTTGCGATGGGGATTCGAACCCGCGACCCTCAAATTACGAGTCGAACACCTTAACACGCTTGGCCATGCCGGGACCCGGTAAAATAACTACTAACTTGATTAAGTGTTAATTTTTCAGAAATCTTACTTATGTCGCAACACATGAGAATTAGTGGAAGGATATTTTAACATTATATGGTGCTGAGGTATCCAACATGTACATGTTACATTACGTTATCATATGGAGTTTTAGTCCATGTAATATAAAGTGCCATTAGAAAATTGAAAGTTTGATAAATTCTAGTGATAAATAACTTTAATTAGTTACCAATGGTATTTTTACCACAGTTCTGAAAGTTAAGAAACAATAATATCACGACTTAACCTCTGAAATCAAAGTCACGTACTACAGTTAATTGCGATAAAGAGAGAGATAAAAAAAAACACATTAACTCAGCTACATGTATAATTTAATTAACTCAGCCACATGTATAATTTAATTAACTCAGCTACATGCATAATTTAATTAACTCAGCTACATGCATAATTTAATTAACTCAGCTACATGTATAATTTAATTAACTCAGCCACATGTATAATTTAATTAACTCAGCTACATGCATAATTTAATTAATTCAGCTACATGCATAATTTAATTAATTCAGCTACATGCATAATTTAATTAACTCAGCCACATGCATAATTTAATTAACTCAGCCACATGTATAATTTAATTAACTCAGCTACATGAATACTTTAATTAACTCAGCCACATGTATAATTTAATTAACTCAGCTACATGCATAATTTAATTAACTCAGCCACATGTATAATTTAATTAAACTCAGCTACATGCATAATTTATTTAACTCAGCCACATGTATAATTTAATTAACTCAGCCACATGTATAATTTAATTAACTCAGCTACATGCATAATTTAATTAACTCAGCCACATGTATAATTTATTTTCATTTGCTTCATTATATATCTTTAAAACTTTTACCCCATAAGGTTATTCTAGCATTGTGTGGAAAAACCTATACTATTACAATTAGAATTCTTATCCATTTCTGTTAATGTGTAGAACTGCACATTCAAGGCATTTTGAACATTATTAGTAAAGATAACAAGTACCACAATAAGTTATGATTTCGTGTGTACTTTTCAATAAAATAAATAACTATTTGAAAACACTCAGTAAAATTGCTACTTGTTTTCTTTTTATAGATTTTGGCATTAGATGTATGACAGTAAATTCTCAAAATCTTTTTTTCAGTTCTTGTTGTTAAATCGTTTTTTTTTGTCATCTAAAACAATCCATAATATATACATATTATTTTTGTTAACAGTGCAATCCAGGACTTGGCGCAAACGCCCTCTATGATCTTCTTTACAACTTGCCAATTAAACCGATATTGTTGTGCGGCTGCAGTATCGTCTGCTCTACTGTCGCCGAAGCTGCGAGAATGTGGAACTTGGTTGTGGTATGTTCACTGATTTATTATTATTCACATGCTATTAAACTTACATTGTGTAATAGCGTTGTTGTTTGTTGTTTTTTGGGTTGTTTTTTTCAGAATATTTGTATTTTCTCTATGTAATCTTAAAGTGTGAAGCGAGTTACCTTGAAAAGATCCATTTAAATCAAATATAAAACAATTATAGGACGAAACGACTGAATTAGAGAAGTATTTTCTTTAGGCGTACAATATTTTTCTAAATAACACGTGAAAAAATGTCTTTGGAGTATTTGTTAAAGAATAAAAACATGGTGTAGTCTTTTCTTCGTAATATAATTTTCAACTGATCTTTTCCACAACTTGCTATTAAAAAAAAGACTTGGTTTTGGTTCAAAATGTTTGTTATTGATTTTCTTAAGGAGAAGAATAATTGAATATAAAATTGATATAATTTTAGGTCTCCTATGGCTCCAGTTCTCCAGCCCTCTCAAACCGGAAACGTTTCCCGACATTCTTCCGAACTCATCCCTCAGCCACAATTCATAACCCGACTAGAATTAGATTATTTGAAAAGTTCAGTTGGTCTCGGATTGCTATAATTCAGGAAGCAGAGGAAGTGTTTATGTCAGTGAGTAAAACAGAATTACTTGAGTTGAAAATATACTACTAAAGAAACAACAAGAAGAAGAACGCTGCTACGTCGGGCGTTGTCCTCGATGTTTTTTGTTGTAGTTTCCATATGAAACTAAATCGACTACTTTTTTTACAGTATTTAATTGAAAACGCTTAAATAAATTCTGCCTTTTTAATTATATATATATATATATCTGCCTTTATTTAAAATGAGGAATTTTAAATGAAAATTCATGGTTAGTGCGTCAGGTCGTTCATGAAAAATTCAGAAGGTTAAAATATTCCCTTTCTTCCCCCAAACTTATTTTACGTAGATCAACGCTCTGATCAACGTCCGTGGAAGTTCACTTTATACGTAGCTTGAACGTTATTACATCATTTATTATTCTACTTAGATATTAATATATTAATATTTTATATGAAATAATACATACTTGTTTCTGTCAAGACTGGCGAGGACCTAGAAGAACGATGCAAGATAGCTGGGATCGAGATTGTCACCAGACAGAGCTTCCTTACCGATCCAACAGATGCTGTCAGAAACCTGGTGGTAAAAAAACAAATTACGTATATGAATAAAACAATGCCAGAAATAAATTAATAATAATAAAAATTATATATTATTATTATATACTAAATATCATAGTATCTATATATTTTTTCACTCATGGAAACACATCTAACTTTAGATATTTAGAAATAAATACGTAACTAAACTTTAGATGTCTTTGAATATTTTATTGAATTTTGATGATTAGAGACAAAGATTACAATGCTTCTTCATTAAATTCAAATAGAAACTTCTTATATATTATAAAAACATAAAATGTACAAAAAAGATTCATCTTGTTTAATGTTTGTGTCTTAACTGGAAGAGAAAATACACTTATGTAATACAGTGAAATTAACTTGGAAGTTGCGCTACAGTTCTACATTGTCTTCACATACCACAGTTGTTGTTGCTTTTGTGAGTTATAAGTTGTTGTTCTGATTTGAAAAGAAACATAAACAACAACTTTACAAAATTTTAACGATGATTAGAGATTATGATCTCTTTATTTTTTAACATTCTGATAATTAAAATATGTTTCCATATGTTAAGTCGTGATTCAAGATCTCTCCAGTTCTTCTTCTAAAGGCCCGGCATGGTTAAGCGTGTTAAGGCGTTCGACTCGTAATCTGAGGGTCGCGGGTTCGCATCCCCATCGCGCCAAACATGCTCGCCCTTTCAGCCGTGGGGGCGTTATAATGTTACGGTCAATCCCACTATTCGTTGGTAAAAGAGCAGCCCAAGAGTTGGCAGTGGGTGGTGATGACTAGCTGCCTTCCCTCTAGACTGCTAGATTAGGGACGGCTAGCGCAGATAGCCCTCGAGTAGCTTTGTGCAAAATTCAAAACACAAAACAAATTGTGCAGGTCTACAGATCCCCTTGTCAAATGGTTTTTGTGCCTAACTGAACAATAGATTTAAGAAGAACAGGACACGATCTGTGTATGCGAAATCAGAGATAACTATATTCAAAATATAAAGTAGCAAAATTGTTGACTTTCATAACATTGAAAATGTAAAGCAATGATGGTTTTGATCACTAGTACTTTCACAATAAACGACAGTTAAAACTATCACTGTCATAATAATCTAGATATACAATCAAGAAAGTTCCAACCACTCATACATTCACATTTGTTGGTGTAAGCTCTTTAAAATGTTTTTCTTTTACATTACGTGGTACTGAAAGCTAGGAATTCCACGTTTCAATATTTGGACGTGTTATTTGAGTGAAATATATTTATTTAATAAGTAATAGTACTGTTGGAACGAAAGACTAAACTTTAACATTTTCATTTTATCTCACTTCAGCGTGCCAAACATGCTCGCCCTTTCAGCCGTGGGGGCGTTATATAGTGACGGTCAATCCCACTATTCGGTAGTAAAAGAGTAGCCCAAGAGTTGGCGGTGGGTGGTGATGACTAGCTGCCTTCCCTCCAGTCTTACACTGCTAAATTAGGGACGGCTAGCACAGATAGCCCTCGAGTAGCTTTGTGCGAGATTCAAAAACAAACAAACAAACTGGTCATATAAATTTAGAAACAGGAGTATATGATACGATGTTATTGTTACTACATGCGTTCAGGTGTTATCTACATTCGGAGATAATATCCAAGTAATTGGAGAGTTTTAAATCTACAGTTGCCAATAAGGACACCATTACATTTTAAAGTGATTTGTAATATTATTTATTCGTCTATTACTTTGTTGATTATAGGGTCACGATTAATATGTGAACTCTGCAGTCTACTCGGTATTTTGGGTTAATTATTTACAATTAACAATGTGATAAGGAAAAACATAAAATAATTCAATAAGGTATAACAGTAGTTTACATTAGTAAACAATATGTAAACAGACGGGTAATTCAAGGGTTAACTGTTCACAGTATGTAAAGAAGTTGGTAATCTAGAGGTTAACTGTTTACAGTATGTAAATAAATTGATAATTTAAGGGTTAAATGTTCACAGTATTTAAATAATTGGTTACTTATGGATTAGCTGTTCATAATATTTAAGAAAGAATCGGTAATTTGAGGGTTAACCGTAGATTTAAACAAACTGGCCAGTTGAGGGTTAAATTTTCGCGAACGTTATGAAAACCAATCGATAATTTAGGGAATAGCTATTCATGATATGCAAACAATTGATACTTTGGGGGTTAAATGTTTAACATCTGTGGTGTGGCAGTTTCGTTTAATTCAAACTAATTATCAAACTAGGATCATTCTGTGATTAATCAACTGAATGTTAATTATCAAACTAGGATCATTCTGTGATTAATCATCTTAATGTTAATTATCAAACTAGGATCATTCTGTGATTAATCATCTTAATGTTAATTATCAAACTAGGATCATTCTGTGATTAATCATCTGAATGTTAATTATCAAACTAGGATCATTCTGTGATTAATCATCTGAATGCTAATTATCAAACTAGGATCATTCTGTGATTAATCATCTGAATGTTAATTATCAAACTAGGGTCATTCTGTGATTAATCAACTGAATGTTAATTATCAAACTAGGATCATTCTGTGATTAATCATCTGAATGTTAATTATCAAACTAGGATCATTCTGTGATTAATCATCTGAATGTTAATTATCAAACTGGGATCATTCTGTGATTAATCATCTGAATGTTAATTATCAAACTGGGATCATTCTGTGATTAATCATCTGAATGTTAATTATCAAACTAGGATCATTCTGTGATTAATCATCTGAATGTTAATTATCAAACTAGGATCATTCTGTGATTAATCAACTGAATGTTAATTATCAAACTAGGATCATTCTGTGATTAATCAACTGAATGTTAATTATCAAACTAGGATCATTCTGTGATTAATCATCTGAATGTTAATTATCAAATTAGGATCATTCTGTGATTAATCAACTGAATGTTAATTATCAAACTAGGATCATTCTGTGATTAATCAACTGAATGTTTTAAGCTACATGTAAACATGATTTTTAATAGCTGTATCAATACAGTCCTTAAAATAACAAATAATGATTTCTTTAGAGGCAGGATGCACGAATAATTGTCGGAATGTTTTATGGAGCTGCCGCTAGGAGAGTTCTGTGTGAGGTGAGTTTTCTGTACTCCGAAATTTAATACATTTACCTATGTATGAACTATCTAGTTCTTTGATAATACCCTTTAAATGGTAAACATTATCATGAAGTTCGTGTTTCTGTTTTTGATAATGGTATGAATATTCTCGACCCTAATACTTAGGCTTATAAACAAAAAAGTTTACGGGAAGCAGTACGTGTGGTTTCTTATTGGTTGGTACGAAGACGACTGGTACACCATTCAAGAACGTGGATACAACTGTAGCGTCGAACAGATGAAGGAAGCACTTGAAGGCCACTTCACGACGGAAGCGTTGATGTTGAACCAGGGAAGTGAACATACTATTTCTGGAATGGTCAGTAACACTTACTTATCGTGGATTTAACATAACGAAAACACCAAAAATTCAAATGTCTCAATAAAGCTACAGTGTAAATACAAATTAGTGATAAATATTGTATGAAAAACTGTTTTGAAGTATTTAGAGCTTAAACAATGAAAATTAACCTGTTTTGATCCACACTGACCTTTTCTCGTGAGCAATGGCGTACCTTTCTAACAGAATGTTTAATCAGAGATATTGTTAAACAAACCTCAGAACGGCGTCTCTCACTCAGTTCGTCTTGTATTACCAAAAAGATTATTTGCAAAATAATGTAACAGGCCAAATATTAATATTTTATTTCATGTATAATTATCTTTAAAATATATTCAAACCTCTGTTTAATTAATGATAACGACAATTATTTTATTTCGATAAAAAAAAAAGACTACAGTTCACGAAGTTATACATCTGAGTGTAATTGGTTAATTTATTGTTTTTTATCCATTTTTAAAACTTTTCTTCGCTGATGAGTTTTAATGTATTTTGTTTGTTTGCTTTCATTTGTGGAACTATAATTACAGACGTCCAAAGACTTCCTTAGACGTATTTTGTTTGTTTGCTTTCATTTGTGGAACTATAATTACAGACGTCCAAAGACTTCCTTAGACGTATTTTGTTTGTTTGCTTTCATTTGTGGAACTATAATTACAGACGTCCAAAGACTTCCTTAGACGCTACTTTCATTTGTGGAACTATAATTACAGACGTCCAAAGACTTCCTTAGACGCTACAAAGAAGCTTTAGTGGAGTTCGGTTACGTTGATCGACTACCAGAGGGACACCAGGAGGCGCCACTAGCGTACGATGCAGTGTGGGCTGTAGCTCTCGCCTTAAACAAGACCATAAAGAGACTGTCTGAAATGGGCATATCGTTGGACGATTTTACATATGAAAACTCGAAAATCGCCCAAGAAATTTATTCAGCCATGAACTCGACCCAGTTTCTGGGCGTTTCGGTAAGCATCTATTAGGTTTTGTTAATTTATACTAAGTATGATTGATACAAATGTCGTCTGACTGCGTGTGTGTTGAACTCACCACTTGCGTGTTAAGACACTTCTGTGTTTCTTCATAACAGTTATTCTATTGAAAAGAAAAATAAGATATATTTCCGAAAATATTTCGTTAATTTCAAACGCCATCTGATGTGTTCCGTTATTTATACGTAGAATAGTTCTCAATATACTCTGTAAGCGATTTATAAAGATGAATATATATTTGTACGTATAAAGAAATAATAAATATTTAGTGAAAGGAAACCAATGACTAGTTTGGGGTTGTTTTGCAACAACACATGTTTGATATAATCAGATAATTATAACATTAAATAAGGAAGGAAAGTAGAAAAAAATGAATTGATATTTATATATATATGTGTGTATTCAGTCTTGAATTTTCAGAAGGTTTTAGGTTTTATAAGTTACACACACGTATATGTATAAACATTAAAATATAATCATCTCTTTTAAGTGTGGTCCATTTGAAAATAAGTTTTCCTTGCATTTCACGACTTTTTATTATAGTAGAGATACTGTGAAGACAATAAGGTTTTAAAGAAATGAAATCGAATACTTTGGATCACATTCGATATTAAACTGTGAGGAGACAATATCACGTAGTACGTTGTACTTAATATAACCTGAAACAGTAAGAATATCTTATGGAACTGTAGGAAAACAAACCTTTCTTTTATCTTTAGGGCAGTGTTGCATTTTCTTCTAAGGGAGATCGTATTGCTCTGACACAAGTCGAACAAATGATAGGTAAGAAATCTTTCCAGATGTTAACGGGTTATTTGGTAAAAAAGACAATTCGCTTTGTATTACATTCAAACTTTCTATTATATGCCAAAGAAGCATTAGAAACAGCTTTCTGCGGTATACAAGCTTGTTGACCGTAATCAGTAATGTCGAGAAACCCACTTGTAGAGAAATATATATGTAAAAACGGTTCGTTTGGGTTGAGAAAATATTTTACATAGAAGAGCGAACAACGTTTCGACCTTCTTCGGTCATCGTCAGGTTCACAAAGAAAGAGGTAACTCACCGGAAGCTGGCCACATATTTGGAAGGGGTTGTGTAAGTGAATGTCGGAATGTAGAGGGCGATGTTAGATGCTCACCAGATAAAATTAACGATGAATTAGACAAAATAAAACAATACTTCATCAACATCAATAAGTTTCCTCCACAAACCGTAGAAAACATTATACGTACCCCCCTGGACAGAAAGCAAAATCAACCAACAAAAGTAAATATATCTCACGAATCAAAAAATCACAAAACCATATACTGCTGTATACCATATATTCCCGACATCAGCAGACAAATAACCAACATTTGGCAAAAACTAGTAACAAAACACAACATTCCAGTGAATACCAAATTTATTCAAAAACCAGGGACAAAACTGAGGTCTATACTATGTAAAAACTACACTGACAAACACCACACCAACATTATTTATAAAATACAATGTGATAACTGCCACGACTTCTATATTGGAGAAACAAGTAAAAAAATGGAAACCAGATTCAAAGAACATAAAAAGTAACCTTCACACGTTTTCGAACACTGCAAGTCAAATAAACACAACATAACCATAGAAAACACTCAAATACTAAATAAAGAAACAAACATAAACAAACGCAAAATTAAAGAAGCTTTACTTATACAACAACTTAAACTCAAAATAAACCAATACAAAGGAACTCCTTTATATCTATATTAAAAAAAATATAATAAATAATAATAATAAAATAATATTATATATTATATATTCAAACATCTAAGCCCGCCCTCTACATTCCGACACTCAGTTACACAGCCCCTTTCAAACATGTGGTCAGCTTCCGGTCAGTTACCTCTTTCTTTCTTTGTGAACCTGACGATGACCGAAGAAGGTCGAAACGTTGTTCGCTCTTCTACGTAAAATATTTTCTCAACTCAAACGAGCCGATTTTACATATATATAGCATCTATTGTTTGTCAGTGAGAGAGTTCTTCATTCATACGAGTTTGGAGAAAAATACTGTTTCGCAGTGTGTCCAGTCTCTTTCAAACTCAGTCGAAGTTAAGCGAAATCAGTTTTACTCAGTTAAGCATCCTCCAGAGCTTCCAGTTATTCTGGGGCTCCTACCCGATTACTCAGTAAATCTGAGAATACAACGCTTCTAACGTATCTTTATCATATCATAAAATATTTATCATAACTTGTCAAAACTTTCAAGGATCGAAACATTACATTGTAAATACGTGGAATTTTATTTCGTTAGGCCTACTTAGAATACATATATTTACAACTACTGTTTCATTTTTCTGTATCATAAGATGGTTATTAATTTTTACTTTTTCTTCAGTTTCTACTAAATAAATTTTGAACAGCTGATAAATAGAAATAACAGTGGTAAGTCTACGGATTTACAACGCTAAAATCAGGGGTTCGATTCATCTCATTGGGCTGAGCAGATAGCCCGACGTGGCTTTGCAATAAGAAAAAACACACACACAAGACGACTGCATTAGTTCCGAGCTAGTTAAGAACAAATTGGGAAGTTTATAAAACAATAAGGCTCCTGGACCAGATAATATTTTCCCAAGGATTTTGAAGTAAGTTAAGGATTGGACATTTGAGCCATTTACTACTGTTTTGTCAGTCCTTGAAAAGAGGACAGGTACCAGTACCACACGATTATAAGTCAGCTGATGTCCTCTTTTGAAGTGGAGTGATAAAAATTGTCCTAGTAATAATAGAGCTGTTGGAAGTTACATTACACGCTGGAAAAGTTTTGGACGGTCTGGATTCCTTACCTTAGGAAGGACATTGAGTTCTTAGATTGGGTTCGTAGATAGGTTACTAGAATGGTGCCTGGGATAGAGGACTTGTTACATGAGAAAACGTTGAAATCTCTCAAATTGTTTTATCTTGAAAAGGTAGAGATCGAAGTGTTTAAGATTGTAAATAGAACTGATACTGATGATGTATCAACATTTTTGTTTGATAATTAACAGTGAGAACAGTAGGACTAGTGACAAAAATATAAATTTTGGCAAGGTAGGAGTCATCTTCAGTTAAGACAGCTATTTTACTAACAGGGTGGTTGACCTTTGGAGTGGTTACCTACTGATGTTATAGAGGCAGTAAATATAAGTGAGTTTAATAGAAAGCTTGATAGCTATATGAGTGATAAGGGTTGGCTTTAAAGTTTTGTTTTTAAATTTGTACATTAATATTTTTAGTTTAGTTTGGAGGATGGGACAGCTGAGATGAACTAACATGTTCCATGTTGTCCCAAAGCATTATGTTAAGTTTTACTTCAGGTAAGCCTTCTTTGAGGCCATAGTTGAGTTAATGGAAGCAAGGCTTTATGGTTTTCTGAGCTTCTAATACACGTATTATCTTACTCGTGAGGCTTGTAAAGCTTGACTTAAAAACAAATCTTAAATCTTGTCAGAATTAATACATGATGTACACCTTTATACAGTACATTGCTAAATTAATGTGAATATATAGTATAGTATGTTTGGTTTAGTTTGAATTTCACGCAAAACTACACGAGGGCTATCTGCGCTAGCATCCCTAATTTAGTAGTGTAAGACTAGAGGGAAGGCAGCTAGTCGTTACGACCCACCGCCAATTATGGGGCTAGCCTTTACCAACGAACTGTGGGATTGACCGTAACATTATAACTCCCCCACGTTTGAAAGGGCGAGCATGTTTGGTTTGACGGGGATTCGAACCAGCAACCCTCAGGTTATGAGTCGAGTGCTTTAATCACCACCTGGCCATGTCGGGCCTACGTATAGTATGTTTAGGGTTAATTGTAATAGCAAAACTGTTGAAAAGTATAATATATTATTGAATTTATGGCTTTAAATGTCATTAGTAGTATTGTATAGCCTCTCGCTAGTGCAGCGGTAAGTCTACGGATTTACAACGCTAAAACCAGGGGTTCGATTCTCATCGATAGGCTCAGCAGATAGCCTAATGTGGCTTTGCTATAAGAAATCACACAGTACTGCATATAATATATATTATATAATATTCTTACTTTTAGTATTAATCGATTTTAAATATCTTTTATTATACCACCACCACCACCCCCCTAAAAATATTATTTCATGTTGGCTTAAAACTCCCGTATGATAGACGTGTTTAAAAAGATAATTTTCATCATATTATGTAAATAAAACAAATGTGATAACAATGATTGTTTATACCTGTACTTCAATATTTTCTATCAATACTTTAGAAAATAATTGTTTAAATCTTCTTATAAGTAACATATTTACTTCATGGTTCTATCTTTAGACGGTCAGTATAATCTACTGGGATACTACGACACCCAGATGGATAACCTGACCTGGTTTAAGAGAGAGCAGTGGAAAGGTAAGGTCATTAATATTACATGATACGTGTTTGAGTAGATGTTAGAAAACATCCTTTGTTGTTGTGATTTATAGTTACTGTTTGTAAAATATTAAAGACAATTCTAATATTTACAGCAACATTTAACACATTTTTACCATTTGAGTATGTGTAGTTAAGGTTTAAAAGTGGTTCATATCAGGTAAGATTACACCTTCACTCGACGTGGAACTTTTAATAACTAACACTGCTACAACTTGTATTCTCAAGATGTCTGGCATAGGTATTAACATGTTAATACCCATACCAGCCGTCTTGAGGTACATTTTTACTTCAAGTGGGTTTCTTGTCATCACGAACTTGAGAGTTGAAACATTCGAACATTCACAATTACTGAAAACACGCAAAATCAAAAAAGTAGCATGTGTTTATAGTTTAAGTGTGAAATAATAGAGGCTGCTTGGTATGCATCCCCTGGTGGTACAGAGATAAGCCCGAGGGCTTATAATGCTAAAATCAAGTTTCGATACCTAATGGGCAGAGAAAACATAGAATAGCCGATTGTGTAGCGGGTTGTTCATATGCTTAACGTTATTTATTTTGTGTAGCGGGTTGTTCATATGCTTGACGTTATTTATTGACAAATACAACTCTGTATGAAAAAATGTACAGCTAGAGAGTGAACCATCCAGGAAACTTAATGAGACAGTTTCGCGAACATACATTTATTATCTTAGTCGTAGCTTCTTGTCACTATAATATTCAATTATGATGGGTTTCATTGTGTATACATCCATGAGTTTAAAGACAATAGTAACATCTGATCGACCTAACACGTCAGATTGGAGTTACACAATCACAGTTTTAATGGCTTATATGTCAGATATCCTTTTGCAGCTCAAATGATTTATAGACGTAGGTGTACAAGGGATTATTCAGAAAAAGTGGGTTGTAAACTTTTTATGTGAACGGGGTTATAGTAAGAAACTTCTGTTACAAGTTTTCTCCGAATGAACATGTCCCTCCTCCATGTATAAGTTGGTTTTACTGAATGAAACCTATAGTTGAGTGACAAATTCATCATGAAAACTTATTAATGTGCTGTACTCTTAATCTGTAGAAGTTCAACAAATATTCGTGTTTCTTGTAGCCAACGAAATGTGTTTAACAGCTCAGTAAAAATAAAATTATTTTGCAAAATAACGAGTTATTACTCTAAGTGAAGACGCTAGATGGCGCTTAAAATCAGTACAAAACAACAATCTGTGTTACAGATGACTCAACTTGTTTCCGGTGTAACACAAGTTCAAGTTAGAAATAACACAATCATTGTGAGTATAAAAAATAACGCATTGTGTTGAATTTTATACGATCAAGATACATATAATAAAACACAATAAATGATTTAAATAAACACAAGTTTCAGATGGAAGCCACACGTCAACTGTATTTATATCGTTACAACAGTAAGTTGTGATATATATCGCAAATATTGTGTTGTGAAATAACACAATGTCTCTACTGAATTAGAACACTTTTCTATACTGACTGTTTAACAACCAGTAAATTCATGCTTTGGATGTCTATAGCATAATTTTCTTCAAGATTTTGAAAAACATCTGAATCTCAGAAGGAATAACCTAAATCACCAAAATGTATACGATAGTTTGTTGAATATCTCTGAAATCTGCTCGACAGCTATCTGTGCTACCAGTCCCTATACTAAAGCGATACACCTGGAGAGAAAGCAGTTAATCAACATCACCCACCGCCAACTGTCAGGGTACTTTTTACGAACGAAAAGGGAGTTGAACGTCACGCCACAGCAACCTCACCAGGCCATGTCAGACCTCCTATAGACGACTATTATTAGATAATTGACGATAGGGCTTATATTAGTTTTTGTGTATTGTGAATATTCGAATGTTTATAGAAATTTTTGAACTTGTAATATGATAATCTATGTAAAATATCCAATTAAATAAGATTTTATTTACACAAGCATTATGAAATAAAAAATTAAAATGGTTGTTATTTCCGAATTTCGCCGAAAGGGCTATTTCTTCATGGCAACTTACAGCAGAGCATGTTTTTACAGTAATGGGCTGACAAATATAAACCAAGTCTGATCACATTAAGCATCAAGCCATGCCCAGTTCCTATGCCGGTGGATCACACATAAATTGGACTTCACATACCTAATTAATTACTCATGTTAAAAAAAAATCCAGTAATGTTTGCAGCATAATCCTTAAAAATGTCAGTTAATGTTGAAACACCGTACTTAACAAATAATTATTTTTGATTTATTTCCTGTAGATGGCCGGCCACCCCCTGACCGTACGATTATCAAACATACATTAAGAACAGTGTCCTCGAGTCTGTTCATCAGCATGTGTGTTATTTCGTTCATTGGAATCATTTGGGCCATTGGACTATTATTGTTTAACTGGGCTTTCCACATGTCAAGGTAAAAATGGTTATATTTATACGTGAGAAATGAAGGGTATGATAGAACTGTTCTGGTATGTTAAGGTAAAGATTGTTATATTTATACATGAGAAATAAAGGGTATGATAGAACTGTTCTGGTATGTTAAGGTAAAAATGGTTATATTTATACGTGAGAAATAAAGGGCATGATAGAACTGTTCTGGTATGTTAAGGTAAAGATGGTTATATTTATACGTGAGAAATAAAGGGTATGATAGAACTGTTCTGGTATGTTGAGGTAAAGATGGTTATATTTATACATGAGAAATAAAGGGTATGATAGAACTGTTCTGGTATGTTAAGGTAAAAATGGTTATATTTATACGAGAGAAATGAAGGGTATGATAGAACTGTTCTGATATGTTAAGGTAAAGATGGTTATATTTATACATGAGAAATAAAGGGCATGATAGAACTGTTCTGATATGTTAAGGTAAAGATGGTTATATTTATACATGAGAAATAAAGGGTATGATAGAACTGTTCTGGTATGTTAAGGTAAAGATGGTTATATTTATACATGAGAAATGAAGGGTATGATAGAACTGTTCTGGTATGTTGAGGTAAAGATGGTTATATTTATACATGAGAAATAAAGGGTATGATAGAACTGTTCTGGTATGTTAAGGTAAAGATGGTTATATTTATACATGAGAAATAAAGGGTATGATAGAACTGTTCTGGTATGTTAAGGTAAAGATGGTTATATTTATACATGAGAAATAAAGGGCATGATGGAACTGTTCTGATATGTTAAGGTAAAGATGGTTATATTTATACATGAGAAATAAAGGGCATGATAGAACTGTTCTGATATGTTAAGGTAAAGATGGTTATATTTATACATGAGAAATAAAGGGTATGATAGAACTGTTCTGGTATGTTAAGTTAAGGTAAAGATGGTTATATTTATACATGAGAAATAAAGGGTATGATAGAACTGTTCTGGTATGTTAAGTTAAGGTAAAGATGGTTATATTTATACATGAGAAATAAAGGGTATGATAGAACTGTTCTGGTATGTTGAGGTAAAGATGGTTATATTTATACATGAGAAATAAAGGGCATGATAGAACTGTTCTGATATGTTAAGGTAAAGATGGTTATATTTATACATGAGAAATAAAGGGCATGATAGAACTGTTCTGATATGTTAAGGTAAAGATGGTTATATTTATACATGAGAAATAAAGGGTATGATAGAACTGTTCTGGTATGTTGAGGTAAAGATGGTTATATTTATACATGAGAAATAAAGGGTATGATAGAACTGTTCTGGTATGTTGAGGTAAAGATGGTTATATTTATACATGAGAAATAAAGGGTATGATAGAACTGTTCTGGTATGTTAAGGTAAAGATGGTTATATTTATACATGAGAAATAAAGGGTATGATAGAACTGTTCTGGTATGTTAAGGTAAAGATGGTTATATTTATACATGAGAAATAAAGGGTATGATAGAACTGTTCTGGTATGTTAAGGTAAAGATGGTTATATTTATACATGAGAAATAAAGGGCATGATAGAACTGTTCTGATATGTTAAGGTAAAGATGGTTATATTTATACATGAGAAATAAAGGGCATGATAGAACTGTTCTGATATGTTAAGGTAAAGATGGTTATATTTATACATGAGAAATAAAGGGTATGATAGAACTGTTCTGGTATGTTGATGTAAAGATGGTTATATTTATACATGAGAAATAAAGGGTATGATAGAACTGTTCTGGTATGTTGATGTAAAGATGGTTATATTTATACGTGAGAAATAAAGGGTATGATAGAACTGTTCTGGTATGTTGATGTAAAGATGGATATATTTATACGTGAGAAATAAAGGGTATGATAGAAATGTTCTGGTATGTTAAGGTAAAGATGGTTATATTTATACGTGAGAAATAAAGGGTATGATAGAAATGTTCTGGTATGTTAAGGTAAAGATGGTTATATTTATACGTGAGAAATAAAGGGTATGATAGAAATGTTCTGGTATGTTAAGGTAAAGATGGTTATATTTATACGTGAGAAATAAAGGGTATGATAGAACTGTTCTGGTATGTTAAGGTAAAGATGGTTATATTTATACGTGAGAAATAAAGGGTATGATAGAACTGTTCTGGTATGTTAAGGTAAAGATGGTTATATTTATACGTGAGAAATAAAGGGTATGATAGAACTGTTCTGGTATGTTAAGGTAAAGATGGTTATATTTATACGTGAGAAATAAAGGGTATGATAGAACTGTTCTGGTATGTTAAGGTAAAGATGGTTATATTTATACGTGAGAAATAAAGGGTATGATAGAACTGTTCTGGTATGTTAAGGTAAAGATGGTTATATTTATACGTGAGAAATAAAGGGTATGATAGAACTGTTCTGGTATGTTAAGGTAAAGATGGTTATATTTATACGTGAGAAATAAAGGGTATGATAGAACTGTTCTGGTATGTTAAGGTAAAGATGGTTATATTTATACGTGAGAAATAAAGGGTATGATAGAACTGTTCTGGTATGTTAAGGTAAAGATGGTTATATTTATACGTGAGAAATAAAGGGTATGATAGAACTGTTCTGGTATGTTAAGGTAAAGATGGTTATATTTATACGTGAGAAATAAAGGGTATGATAGAACTGTTCTGGTATGTTAAGGTAAAGATGGTTATATTTATACGTGAGAAATAAAGGGTATGATAGAACTGTTCTGGTATGTTAAGGTAAAGATGGTTATATTTATACATGAGAAATAAAGGGTATGATAGAACTGTTCTGATATGTTAAGGTAAAGATGGTTATATTTATACATGAGAAATAAAGGGTATGATAGAACTGTTCTGGTATGTTGATGTAAAGATGGTTATATTTATACATGAGAAATAAAGGGTATGATAGAACTGTTCTGGTATGTTGATGTAAAGATGGTTATATTTATACGTGAGAAATAAAGGGTATGATAGAAATGTTCTGGTATGTTAAGGTAAAGATGGTTATATTTATACGTGAGAAATAAAGGGTATGATAGAACTGTTCTGGTATGTTAAGGTAAAGATGGTTATATTTATACGTGAGAAATAAAGGGTATGATAGAACTGTTCTGGTATGTTAAGGTAAAGATGGTTATATTTATACGCGAGAAATAAAGGGCATGATAGAACTGTTCTGGTATGTTAAGGTAAAGATGGTTATATTTATACGTGAGAAATAAAGGGTATGATAGAACTGTTCTGGTATGTTAAGGTAAAGATGGTTATATTTATACGTGAGAAATAAAGGGTATGATAGAACTGTTCTGGTATGTTAAGGTAAAGATGGTTATATTTATAATGTGAGAAATAAAGGGTATGATAGAACTGTTCTGGTATGTTAAGGTAAAGATGGTTATATTTATACGTGAGAAATAAAGGGTATGATAGAACTGTTCTGGTATGTTAAGGTAAAGATGGTTATATTTATACGTGAGAAATAAAGGGTATGATAGAACTGTTCTGGTATGTTAAGGTAAAGATGGTTATATTTATACGTGAGAAATAAAGGGTATGATAGAACTGTTCTGGTATGTCAAGGTGAAGATGGTTACATTTGTATATAATAAATAAAGGGTATGATAGAACTGTTCTGGTATGTCAAGGTGAAGATGGTTACATTTGTATATGATAAATAAAGGGTATGATAGAAATGTTCTGGTATGTCAAGGTGAAGATGGTTACATTTGTATATGATAAATAAAGGGTATGATAGAACTGTTCTGGTATGTCAAGGTGAAGATGGTTACATTTGTATATAATAAATAAAGGGTATGATAGAACTGTTCTGGTATGTCAAGGTGAAGATGGTTACATTTGTACATGAGAAATAAAGGGTATGATAGAACTGTTCTGGTATGTCAAGGTGAAGATGGTTACATTTGTATATGATAAAAAAAGGGAAGGATAGCAATATTCCTGTGTATTATAAACGTTATATGCTTCGATGGGTTCTATTGTAATTAAACAATGAAGTTAAACTGATCTTAGGTCTCAAATACTGTTAACTTTCTACTATTTGAATGTATAACTTCTGGTTATCTTTCTCTCTCTAAAAACAGTCCCCCCGCTGGGACAGCGGTAAGTCTTCGGATTTACAACACTAGAATAAGGAGTTCGATTCCCCTTGGTGGACACAGTAGATAGCCGATGTGGCTTTGCTATAATAAAAACACACACTCTGAAGGAAAGCGACTACAACTGACTACTCAGGGACAATTTGCTTTGAATAAATGCAAAAATTAATTTTTTTACGCGTTAATAGTTTGTGAATATAATAATAGACAATAATATGGTAATATATACCTCAGTTAAAATACATCTTGATTAATATACGTTTATATCTTTTGTATCTTCTTTCCCTGATGAGGATATCGCGAGTTTTGTTCACTTTTTTATAACGGATTGTATACCTATTTAATATTAGACCATACATGAGACTCAACATTCCTGTTTTTATCTCAGTATGTTGTCATTAACAGTTATGTATTTGAATTTTGTGTTTTATTACAGGTATATTCAACTGTCACACCCAATGTGTAACAATATTATGTTAGTCGGAATTATTATCTGTCTGTTATGTGTTTGTCTTCTGGGTCTCGATGGGAAATTTATCAGTCCTAGCGGTTACGGACACCTATGTGAGGTAAAACGCTGGACAAGCTGTTTAACAACTATATTCAGTTCATGAAGATATATATATATTTAGTTAGTAATGAATTTCAGTAAAGTAGTGGACTGGTGGTTAGGGTGCCAGACTCGCGGATTCGAATCACATCACCCTTTAAACCGTGGAGGCTGTACAATGTGATAATTAATCCCAATTTTTATTGATAAAGATTATTCAGAAAGTTGGCGGTGGGTGATGATGACTAGTTGCCTCTCTACTAGTCTATCACCTTTAAATTAGAGAGGACTAGTGCAAATAACCGTTGAATAGCCTTGTGCGAAATTCAACAAATAAACGGTGCACTTTTTTAAGGTAAAAATTTACGTTTCGGAACATATTAATTTACCAGTGAAACTCGCCAGTTCTTTGTAATATTATTTAACCAGCTGGTGTATACGTCTTATGGACGGAAATAATGTAAATCTGCGATTAATGAAAGGTTATCTTAGGACATGAAAAATTGCTTCCTTTATACGTGCTAAGGCGTGCGACTCGTAATCTGAGGGTCGCAGGTTCGGATCCTCGTCGCGCCAAACATGCTCGCCCTTTCAGCCGTGGGGGCGTTATAATGTTACGGTCAATCCTACTGTTCGTTGGTAAAAAGAGTAGCACAAGAGTTGGCGGTGGGTGGTGATGACTAGCTGCCTTCCCTCTAGTGTTACACTGCTAAATTATGGACGGCTAGCACAGATACCCCTCGAGTAGTTTTGTGCGAAATTTAAAAACAAAACAAATCCTTTATACGTAATTGTAAAATACCCCAAAATTCAAATAGAAAATTTGTGGGTATCCCCGAATAACCCTAATTAGCATTTATACCATTTTCTTTGTGAAGATTCACCCACACCCTGCGAATGTCAGTAATTACACGGACGTACAGTCATATTATATTTGTACAGATGCTGTCAAACAAATACTTGTTCGAGTTTTCAAAACGAGGAAATGTATTAAATGCATCATAATGTTTTCAAGTAACTTAAAAATACATTTATATAACTTGATGATAAACAGTACACTCATACACTGTTTATATAACTTGATAATAAACAGTACAATCATACACTGTTTATATAACTTGATAATAAACAGTACAATCATACACTGTTTATATAACTAAATAATAAACAGTACAATCATACACTGTTTATATAACTTGATAATAAACAGTACACTCATACACTGTTTATATAACTTGATAATAAACAGTACACTCATACACTGTTTATATAACTTGATAATAAACAGTACACTCATACACTGTTTATATGTTTATGATGTTTATAACTTGATAATAAACAGTACAATCATACACTGTTTATATAACTAAATAATAAACAGTACAATCATACACTGTTTATATAACTTGATAATAAACAGTACACTCATACACTGTTTATATAACTTGATAATAAACAGTACACTCATACACTGTTTATATAACTTGATAATAAACAGTACACTCATACACTGTTTATATGTTTATGATGTTTATAACTTGATGATAAACAGTACAATCATACACTGTTTATATAACTTGATAATAAACAGTACACTCATACACTGTTTATATAACTTGATAATAAACAGTACACTCATACACTGTTTATATAACTTGATAATAAACAGTACAATCATACACTGTTTATATAACTTGATAATAAACAGTACAATCATACACTGTTTATATAACTAGATAATAAACAGTACAATCATACACTGTTTATATAACTTGATGATAAACAGTACAATCATACACTGTTTATATAACTTGATAATAAACAGTACAATCAGACACTGTTTATATAACTTGATGATAAACAGTACACTCATACACTGTTTATATAACTTGATGATAAACAGTACACTCATACACTGTTTATATAACTTGATAATAAACAGTACACTCATACACTGTTTATATGTTTATGATGTTTATAACTTGATGATAAACAGTACAATCATACACTGTTTATATAACTTGATAATAAACAGTACACTCATACACTGTTTATATGTTTATGATGTTTATAACTTGATGATAAACAGTACAATCATACACTGTTTATATAACTTGATAATAAACAGTACACTCATACACTGTTTATATAACTTGATAATAAACAGTACACTCATACACTGTTTATATAACTTGATAATAAACAGTACACTCATACACTGTTTATATAACTTGATAATAAACAGTACAATCATACACTGTTTATATAACTTGATAATAAACAGTACAATCATACACTGTTTATATAACTAGATAATAAACAGTACAATCATACACTGTTTATATAACTAGATAATAAACAGTACAATCATACACTGTTTATATAACTTGATGATAAACAGTACAATCATACACTGTTTATATAACTTGATGATAAACAGTACACTCACACACTGTTTATATAACTTGATAATAAACAGTACAATCATACACTGTTTATATAACTTGATGATAAACAGTACACTCATACACTGTTTATATAACTTTATAATAAACAGTACACTCATACACTGTTTATATAACTTGATGATAAACAGTACACTCATACACTGTTTATATAACTTGATGATAAACAGTACAATCATACACTGTTTATATAACTTGATGATAAACAGTACACTCACACACTGTTTATATAACTTGATAATAAACAGTACAATCACACACTGTTTATATAACTTGATAATAAACAGTACACTCACACACTGTTTATATAACTTGATGATAAACAGTACACTCACACATTGTTTATAACATTAACAAAAGTATTTAACCACGATTTATTCTATTACACTAATTCGTAATATTATGATGTCAGAGAACTTCGCGCAAAGTTACACGAGGGCTATCTGCGCTGGTCGTCCATAATTTAGTTGTGGAAGGAAGGCAGTTAGTTAACACCACCCAACTCCGACCATCAGACTGCTCTTCTTACTACCAACGAATAATAAATTGACCATAACATTATTATACCCCTACGGCTGAAAGAGCGACCATGTTCTTTATGACGGGTATTTGAAATCGGTGGCCCTCAGATGATGAATGAAGCGCTCTAACCATCGGATCACGTTAGGCCTTATATACAAGAGCCTGGTGTTAATAATTAAGAGGCTTAGATAACACATATATATATAGCATGAAATGTTTACGAATCACTGTGTGTATCAATAAACTAGAATAGACACTGACAGTTTTTATTATTTTTCTGTATTAATAAATATTTTATTTTGAGAGTTAATTGTCCATATATATTATCGTGTTTTTCATAGGATATACGAGTGTTAGCGCTATAAACGACAAAGGGGAGCACAATGCTGTTTTGTTTATTTGTCATTAAGTCCAGGGATACACAAAGGGCTCTGACTACCACGGGTATCGAAACCCGGTTTCTAGCAATATAACTACAGACATAGCACTGTCTCACTGGGGTGCAGGAACACAATGAATTTTGATGGTTCAAAGATAGTAACCGTCTCGAAAAAGTGATTACAATGTTATCCCAAACCAAAAAACCGTAATATTAATAGTAAAATACCACAATAGCATGAGTTATTTAACTTTACAACATGTTACAAATCAGTGATGTCGAGAAAACCCACTTGTAGAGAAACATATTTGTAAAAACGGCTCGTTTGGGTTGAAATTTTTTTTTTTTCACGTAGAGGAGTGAACAACGTTTCGACTTTCTTCGGTCATCGTCAGGTTCACAAAGAAAGAAAGAGGTAACTGACCGGAAGCTGATCACATGTTTGAAAAGGGTTGTGTAACTGAGTGTCGGAATGTAGAGGGCGGGCTTAGATGTTTGAATATATAATATTATTTTATTATTACTATTTATTATATTATTTTTTTAATATAGATATAAAGGTGTTCCTTTGTATTGGTTTATTTTGGGTTTAAGTTGTTGTATAAGTAAGGCTTCTTTAATTTTGCGTTTGTTTATGTTTGTTTCTTGATTTAGTATTTGAGTGTTTTCTATGGTTATGTTATGTTTATTTGACTTGCAGTGTTCGAAAACCAGGCACAAAACTGAGGTCTATAGAATGTAAAAACTATACTGACAAACATCACACCAACGTTATTTATAAAATACAATGTGATAACTGCCACGACTTCTGTATTGGAGAAACAAGTAAAAAAATGGAAACCAGATTTAAAGAACATAAAAAGTAACCTTCACACGTTTTGGAACACTGCAAATCAAATAAACACAACATAACCATAGAAAACACTCAAATACTAAATAAAGAAACAAACATAAACAAACGTAAAATTAAAGAAGCCTTACTTATACAACAACTTAAACCCAAAATAAACCAATATAGAGCCACAAATGTTTTTTTTATACATTTCACGTGTAAAACTTTATATATCTAACACTGAAAAACAAATAAACTGATATTACAACTCTCATATAGTCGTCATCTTTTGAAAACTCTTTGATTAAAGTTCTTTACCGGTGGTCAGCTGTAACTTTCTGGACTTATAACGTAAAATTTGGGATTTGATTTTTCGCAGCAGACGGAATACAAATGATCTACTGTGTAGTTAGCTTTTAACAAAAACAAACACATATTTTTTGCTACATCTCCCAGTGTTAAGCCTAAGAGCTTATGTCCCTAAAAATTGGATTTTAGGCTTAACACGAAACAACAACAAAAAATGTTTATTTCAAATTACATAAAACGAAAGTTTAATATATTAAAAACTTGATAATTATTTATCTTATTATTATGGAAATAAAAATCTTTGGTACATTTTCCTTATTCTCATAGATGCAGTCAACTTCCTAAGTAGAATTTTTTGTTGTTCTAAGATCTGAAAATTATTGAAGTCCGCCTGTAACATTTGAAGCCGAATAAGTCATTTTCTAATTCACGTATACCTGGTTTTGAGACTAAATTGTTTTTTTCCTATTCAGATAGATCACCATTTGTCACACATTGTGTTTAAACATGAATAGATTAAAGTCACTCATTTCGTTTTTTCTTTTCTGAACACAGGCGAGAGCCTGGCTGTTGAGTATAGGTTTTACCTTGTCCTACGGAGCCATGTTTTCCAAGATTTGGCGAGTCCATCGGCTTACAACCAAATCAACCAACGACAGCAAAGTAAATATTAAAGTTTATTAAATAATTTGTTTGAAGAAAAGTTAGCGTAAATAAAATACGTTTAAATAATAAAATAAAATACACATTTCATGTAAACTAAATTTGTTTTTAATAAAAAAAAGTACTGTTATATCCTCTGGATGACTTCAAACCCCTACCTTTCTGTTCTTATGTCCGCTAAATGTCCTTCGTCTCAGGTCCGACATAGCCAAGTGGTTGAGGCACCCGACTTGTAAGCTGAGGGTCGCGGCTTCGAATCCCCGTCACACCAAACATGGTCGCCTTTTCAGCCCTTGGGGGGCGTTATAATGTTATAGTCAATCCCACTATTCGTTGGTAAAAGAGTAGCCCAAGAGTTAGCGGTGGGTGGTTATAACTAACTGTTTCTCCTCTGGTTTTACGCTGCTAAATTACGGACGGCTAGCACAGATAGCCCTTGAGTAACTTTGCGCGAAATTGAAAACAAACCTTTATTCTCAGTTATAAAAATATTTACATGATCAGCCCATGTGTAACTTAGACAACCCAAAGTTTTTCTTGACTGCAGACTCTCTGAACGCGAGATAGAGTATAAACTTTCCGAGTACGTTTCAACTATCACAAAGCGTTCAATAAAATGCAACGTAACGTTTCTCTCTACCTGCCTTACTGGTTGAATCAAGTCCACGGGTACTCAAACCCAAGCCTACAGTCTCGGGCTCTCTCATATTAAGAATTCCAGCTAATTTTACTCACCTAATTGCGCCAGTGTTTCTTATATGACCCCAGCGGCATGTCTCGGATTTACAAAGATAGAAACCAGGTTTCGATACCGATGTTTGGCAGAGCACAGATAGCCCACTGTGTATCTTTGTGCTTAACTTCAAACAAATAAACTTTATACATTATTAAATACAATCAAATATTAGCGTGTTTATTAACTACAAATCAGGCGTGATATAAAATAAGTGTAATAATTACTCCTACTAGTGCAGTTTATCAAAACTGTTTAAAACCTTTTAGACATATATATATATAATTACTTTAATACTGACTTAGCTCACCTGTTACACGGGAAGCTATTTTTGTTTATGAATTTCGCGCAAAGCTACACGAGGGCTATCTGTGCTAGTCGTCCCTAATTTAGCAGTGTAAGACTAGAGGGAAGGCAGCTAGTCGTCGTAACCCACCATCAACTCTTTGGCTTCTCTTTTACCAACGAATAGTGGGATTGATCGTCACATTATAACGCCCCCACGGCTGAAAGGGCGAGCATGTTTGGTGTGACGGGGATTCGAACCCGCGACTCTCGGATAGGGAATGTTTGCATTCAATCCTTTTAATTCGATATAATTTAAAGAATGAATCCTGTTTTCAAGAATAATTATTACCATAGGATTTTGTTGTAGACTCTAAAAAGAACAAATTAAGAAATTTCTTAATTTTTATTTATTAGTGAAAAACCCTAGAACCGTTTATAATGTTTCTTTGTTGTCGTTGTTTTTAAAAATATGCTTACGTGCAATTTAACTTTTACACAGTTATAAAATCATCAAACTCTCTTTAATAGTCTAAATTCTATCAAGCAGTTCGGTAATAAGACGTTACTACGTAATTTCACTATTAATATTTTTCTTCAGAAAGTAGAAAGCTGGAAGCTGTATGCCTTGGTGGGATTTCTCCTTTTTTTGGATATATTAATTCTCACAGTGTGGCAGGCCACAGATCCTCCTAGGAGAAAACTCGAGTTGTTTCCTTTAGAAAATCCAGAAATTTTGGACGAGGACATTAAGATACAGCCAGAACTGGAACACTGCGAGTCTGAAAACAACGCCATCTGGCTTGGTGAGATTAAAATACTAATAATATTTTAGCAGTGACTTCACAATGATTATAGTTTGCACATTTTAACTAACTTCTCACGTTATTACAAATCGCCAGTGTTTAGTCTGTTCTAAACAATAAAAACAAATAAACTAAAAATATTCAAGCTAATATAAATGTATGAATCGAAGGACACGTTGTAATTAGGCAACGGAAACAAGCTATTTATGGTACAAAGATAAAAAGAAATACCATGATGGGTTGACCACTATGAAGAGACGCGTTTTTAAAATTACACGAATTAATTTACACCGGATAATGTTTAAGTTTTCTATACCAATCAAACATTCATTCAAACGTCTTGCGTAATTATAAGTTTCGAATATTTTATATTAGGACTTGTGTTTCTCGTATCAAGTGGTGAATAAATTACAGTAAATTTGTACAGAAAACTTAATTAATCTGGGTTTCTGGTATTAAGTGGTAAATAAATTATAGTAAATTTGTACAGAAAACTTAATTAATCTGGGTTTCTGGTATTAAGTGGTAAATAAATTATAGTAAATTTGTACAGAAAACTTAATTAATCTGGGTTTCTGGTATTAAGTGGTAAATAAATTATAGTAAATTTGTACAGAAAACTTAATTAATCTGGGTTTCTGGTATTAAGTGGTAAATAAATTACAGTAAATTTGTACAGAAAACTTAATTAATCTGGGTTTCTGGTATTAAGTGGTAAATAAATTACAGTAAATTTGTACAGAAAACTTAATTAATCTGGGTTTCTGGTATTAAGTGGAAAATAAATTATAGTATATGTGTACAGAAAACTTAATTAATCTGGGTTTCTGGTATTAAGTGGTAAATAAATTATTGTAAATTTGTACAGAAAACTTAATTAATCTGGGTTTCTGGCATTAAGTGGTAAATAAATTATAGTAAATTTGTACAGAAAACATAATTAATCTGGGTTTCTGGTATTAAGTGGTAAATAAATTATAGTAAATTTGTACAGAAAACTTAATTAATCTGGGTTTCTGGTATTAAGTGGTAAATAAATTATAGTAAATTTGTACAGAAAACTTAATTAATCTGGGTTTCTGGTATTAAGTGGTAAATAAATTATAGTAAATTTGCATAGAAAACTTAATTAATCTGGGTTTCTGGTATTAAGTGGTAAATAAATTACAGTAAATTTGTACAGAAAACTTAATTAATCTGGGTTTCTGGTATTAAGTGGTAAATAAATTATAGTAAATTTGCATAGAAAACTTAATTAATCTGGGTTTCTGGTATTAAGTGGTAAATAAATTACAGTAAATTTGTACAGAAAACTTAATTAATCTGGGTTTCTGGTATTAAGTGGTAAATAAACTGTAGTAAATTTGTACAGAAAACTTAATTAATCTGGGTTTCTGGTATTAAGTGGTAAATAAATTATAGTAAATTTGTACAGAAAACTTAATTAATCTGGGTTTCTGGTATTAAGTGGTAAATAAATTACAGTAAATTTGTACAGAAAACTTAATTAATCTGGGTTTCTGGTATTAAGTGGTAAATAAATTACAGTAAATTTGTACAGAAAACTTAATTAATCTGGGTTTCTGGTATTAAGTGGTAAATAAATCATAGTAAATTTGTACAGAAAACATAATTAGTCTTACTACTTTATTTTTGTTTTAAGTTGAACGTTTATAAATATTGAAATCCTTTAAGGCTTGACAATAACATTAAATTTCAGCGCGAAAGGTGTAAGGAAAAATGAAAAATGTGAGTAAGTTTTGTGTACTTAATGAGTTTTTATTTCTAAAATGAATGTGTTATTATTTCGCTTCCGATAGGACTTATGTACGGATATAAAGGCCTACTACTTATATTTGGTATCTTTCTCGCCTACGAAACTCGAAGTGTGAAGATCAAACAGTTGAACGACTCGAGGCTTGTAGGAATGAGTATTTATAACGTCGTGGTAAGGAAATATAAACATGATAAATAAATATCAAACTTATAGAGTAACGAAATGAACAGAAAACCTTAAAATATTATTTATAAATAATTATATTATCTGCCTTAAAGTATTATATATATATCGAATTATTTTGATACGTGCCACGTATCGTTTAAACTTTTTTTTCTTCTTCGCAGAGTTTAGTGAATTGAGGGCCCCGGCATGGCCAGGTGGATAAGGCACTCGAATATTTACCCTATTTTTTAAATCATTAAAATATCAATTTTTAGGAGTCCTTGCTCTCGTTTGAGCCAAGAAACAGATGCGACACCTATTGCAACCGTTGTCTGTTGTGTTTTAACTGTTGAAAAAAATCTTACTGTTAAGTTATGACAACGGTATAATTTTAAAACTAACTCACCAAGAAACATTCACATTATCTTGATAAAGCAAAGTCTGAAAGAATCACACTAAGTACAGTTTTGTTGGAATTGTCATGTATTCACAAAATCGAGGTATTTAATAAGTAAAAACGAACATATCATAAACATCGAAACAAATCTCTTTCTTCTGGTAATTAATTTTGTGAGAAATAATTATGATAAGTAAGATATCCGACTATAAAGAAAATAATCGTTACCCAGAACGTTCTAAAATATAACTTTAGGCCCAGCATGGCCAGGTGGGTTAAGGCGTTCGACTCATAATCTGAGGGTCGCGGGTTCGAATCACCGTCGCATCAAATATGCTCGCCCTTTCAGCCGTGGGGGCGTTATAATGTGACGGTCAATCCCAATATTCGTTGGTAAAAGACTGGCCCAAGAGTTCGCGGTGGGTGGTGACGACTAGCTGCCTTCCATCTAGTCTTTTACAGCTAAGTTTGGAACGGCTATTATCAAAACATATAATTAGAAAGAATAAACGGGAAATACTTATATTAAGTAACAGTACAAATTTTTGTAAACTTTGTCAAAAGAAATAATTTACAAAATACGAATGTTTCATATTAATTCTCAGAAATATAAAAAATATTTATTTTGAATACTTGATGGAATAGCCACACGTTTAAGAGCTTACAATGTTAATATGCCAGTTTTAATTCATCGCAGGAACGCAATATACAGACCACTATGGCTTTGTTATAAAATAAATTTAACTTAAAAAAGCCGAAAATAAACTGACTGTTAGTGTTTTACTTATTTATATGTTCAGGTTTCTCAAGTAGTTTTGTATTAACGGAATAAACGTTTAGTTTTTATTAACAATTTACTTGAAATTGCCTTTAGCCATGACTTTGAACTTATCCTAATGATTTAAGATGCGGTTTTATTTGTTATATTATCTCAGTTCGCTCGATGCTAGTCGAAATATTGAAGTTTTGTTATAACGTTAACCCTAAGTGACCTTGATTGCACTCTCGGTCATGTTTGTTTGTTTTGTTTTTGAATTTCGCGTAAAGCTACACGAGGGCTATCTACGCTAGTCGTCCCTAATTTAGCAGTGTAAGACAAGAGGGAAGGCAGCTAGTCATCACCACCCACCGCCAACTCTTGGGCTACTCTTTTACCAACGAATAGTGGGATTGACCGTCACATTATAACGCCTCCCACGGCTGATAGGGCGACCATATTTGGTGCGATGGGATTCGAACCCGCCACTCTCAGATTACGAGTGGAACGCCTTAACCCACCGGTTCCAGACTTGACTAACAGTATAAATCATAATATAAATAAAGCAAAATATCAGACTCTGTCAAGATGTTAAGTCTCATCCTGTGGGAAGCGGTACTTTACGTACTTACAGTGTTAAATCCTGGGCTCGATTCCACGGAGCGAACACAGATAAAATGTCGAATTCATCGAATTTTATTTTTCTGTCCGGCTAAGTATTCAAACAGATTAGTCGTGTTTCTATTAAGTATTTAAATACATTGGTCGTATTTCATATTTCGTAAACATGTCCAGCCGTTGGGTTTTACTTAAAGTTATAAGTGGTAAGTAATTACGATTTATCGAATGAACTGCATTCATCTGTGTTAGAAGAGGGCCTGGCATGGCCACGTGGCTAGGGCGCTCGATTCATAATCTGAGGGTCGCGGGTTCGAATCCCCGTCACTCCAAACATACCCTTTCGTCCGTGAGGGCGTTATAATGTGACGGTCAACCCCACTATTCGTTGGTAAAAGAGTAGCCCAAGAGTTGGCGGTGGGTGGTGATGACAAGCTGCCTTCCCTCTAGTCTTACACTGCTAAATTAGGGACGGGCAGCTCAGATAGCCCTCGAGTAGCTTTGTGTGAAATTCATAAACAAACGAGCGTTAGAAGAGTTGATACAGATGTTTGTTGTCCACCACCCGAATTAAACTGTTAATTATACTTCCAAGTCCCATTAAAGAAGCATTTGTTTTTCACAGATATTTGGCCTTAGACATGCACGAGCTCTTTAAAATTATATGGCTCAAGGAAACGATCTGTTTATAGCACACTAATAATTTTATTTTACTGTTTCCAGGTCCTCTGTCTCATTACTGCTCCTGTCACACTGGTTATTAGCAGTCAACAAGACGCAACTTTTGCTTTCGTGGCTTTAGCAATTATTTTCTGCAGTTTCCTATCGATGGCTCTTGTTTTTGTTCCTAAAGTAAGCTTACAAGCAAAAGTGTTTCTTAACTTTAATTAATTATAAATAGTTTTCAGTTTCTAATTTTAAACTCTCAAATCATATTCAGTTATTAGTGATGTCCTATCGATGGTTCTTGTTCTTGTTCCTGAAGTTGGCTTAAAAAACTTTTTAAAAATTACAAATAGTTTTAGTTCACAATTTTAAACTCTTAAAAATTAAATGAATAATATACCGTTACTAGTAATATAGTTATTGAATATAATATTTAAGTTACTTACTTAAAAAAAAAATTGCTGTGGTCAGTTAGCAGCTGACAGGAGAAGGGCTTTTAAAAATGCACAAACCTTGATTTTATAGTAAAATATCTGTTTTGCTTCCTGTAAAATATTTTTCTTCAAATAGGCTTAGTTTTGACCCTTGTTTTCCCACCTAGAGAAATATTTGTATTTTAGCGACATCTATAAAATAAATACGTTTTTATTTTAAAAATCTTAAATTTCCATATTTTTTTCACATATTAAGTATTTAAGTTTAGTAACATTTTTATAAGCAGATTAATATTTTAAAACCTTAAGTATATTTTTGCCTACTTGATATCCATCGTTGTAGGGAAAAGTATTAGTAATACGTTTTTGAACTGTTAGAAGGTTATTGATGTGTTATTACAGAATATATTCTGTTCGTG
The DNA here is from genome assembly GCF_004210375.1 of Tachypleus tridentatus. Lineage (NCBI taxonomy): Eukaryota > Metazoa > Arthropoda > Merostomata > Xiphosura > Limulidae > Tachypleus > Tachypleus tridentatus. Next base: position 147,270,651 of record NC_134826.1, read on the forward strand.
AAAACACTCTCGCTTGTGTAACTGAAAATGTCAAGACGCCACCTTCATAAAAAAGTAATTGAAATATAGTATATTTTGTTTGGTTAGAAAACATTAAACTACACTTTGCAAAATTTACAATCCATAAAAATTCTTATCGGTGGGAAACGTAGAAATAACAATTTCTAAGTGGCTAACTTGTCGACGTTTCAAATTATATTACTCAAGTACTTTAATATCTTTCTAATTCTAATTCACTTTTATGTTACCTACATTGATTTTGTTCAAATTACTCATTTAATGCTTTTTTAAACCATAAACGATAAATAATATATAATTTATTCGTAATGGCATCTAGACTAAGCTATAAAACATTTTCTGTGAAAATAGGAATATAACCTAAATAATACAACTCTACTTATTTTATAAGATTTCTATGATTTGAGATTAATAAAACTCTATTATATTCAATAGTCGCTTTCTTCTCAGTTTTAATATAACTAATATTTCTTCATGACTCTCAACCAATATTTTTTATAAAGTATTTTAATAACTTCCTTAGGCCCGGCATGGCCTGGTGGTTAAGGCACTTTACTCATAATTTGAGGATCGCAAGTTTGAATCCCTGTCACCAAACATGCTCGTCCTTTCAGGCGTGGGGGCGTTATAATGTAACTATCAATTCCACAATTCGTTTGTAAAAGAGTAGCTCAAGAGTTGGCGGTGGATGGTGATGACTATCTGCCTTTCCTCTACTCTTACACTGTAAAAATAGGCACGGCTAGCGCAGATAGCCCTTGAGTCGCTTTGCGCGAAATTTAAAACAAGCCAAACCAATAGCTCCCTTAATTTACATACACACACAAATACAAATATATGATTTAACCAAGGTGCTGTGTTGTTTGGTGTTATCAACAAGTTATTTCTTAAACTTTTTTACCGTTCAGGGACACATAATTTAATTGTCTATCTTTCATACAACTTATGCATTGCTAACCGTAATTTTCCCCTCGGTGGACTCGGCAGATAGTGCGATGTGGCTTTGCCCTAAGAAAACATACACACTCTAACAATAACGAAAAATGAAATACTTATTTATAACAACAATTACAAATTACAAATAAGTGTCTTATTTTTACTTTTGTAGATTATTGAGCTCGTGAGACGACCAAAGGAACGGTCCGATGCTAGAAACCTCACTGACACAATCACCAGCAAGGAAGAAGAAGAGAGACACCAACGTCTGTTAGCTGAGAATGAGGAACTGAAGCGCCAAATAGCGGAAGTAAATGAACTTATTAAATTCGTATTTACTGGTTTGTTTTTTTTATCTGTGTATCCAAAATCTTTTTTATTGCGTTACCGACGACCAAGTTCGTCTCTCATCACGATAAAAGTTGGTAATTTTCTTTATTTATTCACACGAATACTGTAACATTTCATTGTTTATTTACAGAAGGAAGAACAAATTAAACTATTGAATCAAGCACTGCGAGAGAAGAATGCTTTGCGATCCATTCACGGAACGGCCTCTATCGGCGAGAGAGTGCGAATTACCCTACCGGTTCAATATGGTGATGGCGTGATGCTCTCGCCAAAAGAAAAGATTACTATTGATCCTGTATCTGATTCTGGTTACGTCACGGGTACCACGTGCTCCATGGTCCGTGGATCCAGAGCTTCGCACTCGGACTTTGAGTTCTCAGAGTCCTATCTGTGATCTCTGACTATATTGTTCTTGGGTCGTGTTGCTTCTAAACCACTTGTGTTAATTTGATTTTAAAAAAATCATTTTAAGTAAAAAGAAATTACATGCTTTGAATACATTGTTTGGTCCACGTTACTGTTTATTGTTAAGAGTTATGAAAACTAAAAGTGGCTTTCCTTAAAACGTTACATTTGTTATAAATCATAACATGGTTTGGGGGATATGGAGCTGAGTGCTGAATGATATTTGTTTTTTTTTTGTTGTTTTTTTTACAAAATTGTCTGAAACGCCCGAGAAATGATAATTTCGATGTTTTTCATAATTATTTATGTTAATGAATTTGGAACTTGGCCAAAGTTTATCATAAATATTTTCAAAAACAATGTCCTTCAGAAGGCGGATTTTATATTGATATACATTCGCGGTATCAGGTCATATCCAAACTAAGAGAAGAAAAGACTTTGAGAGTTACGTTTATTGGGTTACGTTATGACACGAGGTTTACGTTTAGTGTGCTAAATCACGGTACAAGAGTTTCGTTTAGTGGATTAAATTATGGATTATTTTTTTTTAAAACATCGCGTAAGTTGTTTATGGTTTACCTTAAATAAAGTATTGGTTTCTCATTCTCATGTAGTACTTGATTTACGCCACCAGGGGGTAAAAGAAAAGATTTGAACCTTTACTTTTAACTAGAAGAAATTGGTGAAGAGTTCGAATAAATTGTTTGTTTTTGAATTTCGCACAAAGTTACTCGAGGGCTATCTGTGCTAGCCGTTCCTAATTTTGTAGTGTAAGACTAGAGGGAAGGCAGCTAGTCATCACCACCAACCGCCAACTCTTGGGCTACTCTTTTACCAACGAATAGTGGGATTGACCGTCACATTATAACGCCCCCACGGCTGAAAGGGCCAGCATGTTTGGCGCGACAGGGATGCGAACCCGCGACCCTCGGATTACGAGTCGCACGCCTTAACGCGCTTGGCCATGCCAGGCCAGTTCGAATAAAAGTAAAATGGGGTGGGGTGCTAAATCTAGTTTGACATGATATTAATTTATGGCTAGTCAGTGAACGTTTGAATGTTTTTTTAAAGAATGCTCCAGAGCCCCTGTGATATTGTTTTATTTTGTTCTAATGGAGAAAAAACAGGATTTTGCTTACTAAGCACATTTAGAGATAATCGGTTACAAACAGTTGATGTGTAATGCGGTTATAAACAGTTGATGTGTAATGCTTAGAGATGTATGACTTATAATTAAATACAACACATTTTCTTTGTCGTAGCTGGAATGGATCCGAAGTGATGCTATCAGTCTTGAAATAAATTAGTTGATTGTTGTAATTTAACCACTGTTTTCTTCTTACAGTTGTACACAACTTAAGTGTTGTTAGTGTCGTATTACCAACTTATGTCTGACGGTAACAGGAAAAATTAGACGCGCGATACGTTACAACTGAATATATGTATATACACATGCAATATTTAATTTCTGATGGATGTCTTCGGATTTCATGTCCCAAGCCTATTTTGGAGGGCTACATGAGGACTGTTGGTGCTCGCCGTCCATAATTGAGCATTTAATGGCTAGATGGAAGGCAGCTAGTTGTCACCACACACCGCCAACTCTTAGGCTTCTCTTTTTACGAACAGGATGGACCGTTACATTATAACGTCCCCATGGAAGAAGAGGTAAGCGTGTTTCACGGGATAAGGACTCGAACCCGCGACCTTCAGATTGCGGGTCAAGATTTGTAATCACCTGACCTTGCTAGGCTTTTTGAAAGAATTAATGTTGAAGTTCCTACTTTTTTTCGTTCCATGCATAAAATTAAATATTTCGCGTATTTGTAAAGATAGAATTGGATCTGGAATTCTGCATTGTCTTCAAGAGTAGCCCAAGAGTTGGCGGTGGGTGGTGATAACTAGCTGCCTTCCCTCTAGTCTTACACTACTAAATCAGGGACGGATAGCGGAGATAGCCTTCGTGTAGCTTTTTGCAACATTCAAAACAAACAAGCATTACCTTCCCATAAACGTCGTCCAAGACTTGAAATTCTACTGTTTTACTGACATGTAAGGTTTTGGGGAAGACATTTAAAAATCAGTCATTAATAACGTAGTAAAAAATTCTGTGTCATTAAATTTAGGGCCATCGATTTATTGTTACCTTAAGAGCAAGCAATATCAAGTTGTTTCTGGCACATTTTGCGTATTCATTGTTAGGTCTCCACAGTTTGGATACGATTATGTGTGACACTGAGGTTATGAAAAATAGAAGTAACCAAAGGCATATGATTATTACTTTTTTATTTATTCGGAAAATAAGAAAGAAAATATACATTTCAAGGATGTCTTTGATAACAGGACTAAACGCACATTTTGTACATTTTTCGAGTTTGAGGGCTGAAACACTAAGAGGTGATTTGTTAGCCAGTTATCATCTCCCATTTTGTAACGTGTGGAAAGCTGCGTGACAATTTGAAAGACAAGAAGAAACGCAAACTTTGCTGATTTGTGTTTTGCAATTGGTTGTCCAGAAAAGCCAAGAGAGGGTATAATAAAGGGGTTTAAATCACTACAGAAACTTCAGTATAACTCGTTTGAAGAAACAGTTTTAAAAAATGTGTCTTTTACGTAATTCAAAGTGATCAGTTCTTTGTCTCGGGATATTTTTATCAGTGAATTTAGCAAGGAGATATTCGCCCTCCTACACAGAAGTAAACGGTATAGAACAACGGTAGGTCCGGTATGACCAGGTGGTTAAGGCGCTTGACTCATAATCGGAGGGTCGCAGGTTCGGTTCCCCGTAACACTAAACATGCTCAGCCTTTCAGCCGTGGGGGCATTATACTGTGACGATCAATCCCACTATTCGTCGGTAAAAGACTAGCCCAAGAGTTAGCGGTGGGTGGTGATGACTAGCTTCCTTCCCTCTAGTCTTATACTGCTAAATTAGTGACGGCTAGCGCAGATAACCCTCGTGTAGCTTAGCGTGAAATTCAAAAATAAACAGAACAACGGACCAGAAACACATTTCGTAACATTTCAGATGGTTACCAACGCTGTTCAACCTTCCTAGTCAGCCAAACATTCCATGAGACTGCCTTTTCGAGAAATACTAAATAATAATAAAAAAAACACACGATAAAACAAAAATTAAACCAACACGTTTTGAAAGGCACGTGTTTGGTTGAGAAAATATTGTTAAGTGTTTCATTCTGAGGCCGCAGGCTCAAATGTTGAAAGTATTCATTATGTTTCAGGGTTATTAAAATCCAGAGCTTCGAATCGACAAAACTTGTGTTAAAAGATGGACCACACACCTTCTACGTCTGATTGTTGTGCACTCTAATGTGAAAGTAATTTATTGTTTTCGAAATACAATCTCGTTCTCTGTATTGTAAATGTATTGATAGGTTGAGATTCTACAGATTGTTAAAAAACTCAGTATCTTTACTCAAAAATTGAGAGTTTGGGGTTGAAAATATTTTCTAGTCTTTAATTAAATAATCGAAAATTACCGTTGCGTTGTAAACGTTCATGTTGCTAGAAGTTCATGTGTATATATATATTGTTTAAATGTATATTAAACACGTGTTAAACAATAGTTTTGTCTGAGGTTTTACACACTGGTAGAAAGTACTTTTACAAGTTACAGGTTTTACGGTGATGACTAATATTTATTTCAACGGGTAACATGTTTCAATCGCTGGTACGTTCATTTTCAAATTCTTAGGACGTTACGGCAAAGAAAGTTTTTGTGTGAAAAAAAAAATCGAAACGTCAAAGCTTTGTAAATTTAAAAAGAAATTCTTTCCGTAAAATTTATAACTTGTAAAAATAACAAGTATCAGTGTTTGTGTTTTAAGTACGACAATAAAAATATATCTTTGTAAGGTTTAATATTAGCATTTCTTTAACAAATGTCAAACTATAGACCTTATTGTGTTTGTACGTGGTTTTATGTAGTTCTAAAGAAATCCTTGTGTTTTAACTTTGTGTTACGTGTTTCTTTATCAGTGCTATGTTACAAAATCCTACCAAATTTTTTGGTCGATGTAAAAAATTATCATTAAAACAATACGTGAAAACGTCATATATAAATTGCTTAAGATATAATGTTTACTTTGTGTGTCGTTATATTATATGTTCATCACCTTCGTTTAGCAATTTCTAGTGTGCGATAAATTATGTACTAAGTTATGTTACAACCAATCATACCATAAACACAAAGCATTGTTTAAGAGAAACTTGAAATATGGACACCAAGTTCTTCTTGGTTTGTTTGTTTTTGAATTTCGCGCAAAGCTACTCAAGGGCTATCTGCGCTAGCCGTCCCTAATGTAGCAGTGTAAGACTAGAGGGAAGGTAGCTAGTCATCACCACCCACCGCCAACTCTTGGGCTAGTCTTTTACCAACGAATAGTTGGATTGACCGTTACATTATAACGCCCCCACAGCTGAAAGGGCGAGCATGTTTAGTGTGACGGGGCTTCAAACCCGTGACCCTCGGATTACGAACCAAACACCTTAATCCACCTGGCTATGCCGGGTCAACCAAGGTCATCTTGTATCGACTATCATTAAACTCTGTTTGATTCTCCCCATGTCGTAAAGACCCTACGTTGTTGTTTTCTTAACCAGAGGCCCCCCGGTAGTACAGAGGTAAGTCTACAGATTTACAACACTAAAATTAGGGGTTCGATTCCCCTCGGTGGGCTCAGCAAATACCTCGATGTGGCTTTGCTGTGAAAAACACACACACACTCTTAACTAGACTACGTAATGGGTGGGCCATCTGCACTTTATCCCATGGCGGAGAACCGAACCCCGAATTTTAGTGTTGCAAGTCCTTAAACTTACCGCTGACCGAACAGGAGACAAAACTATATTTGTAGAAACGGCTCGTTTGGGTTGAGAAAATATTTTACGTAGAGGAGCGAACACAAGGAACCTGACGATGACCGAAGAAGGTCGAAACGTTATTCGTTCCTCTACGTAAAATATTTTCTCAACCCAAACGAGCCGATTTTACATATAAATTTTTCTCTACAAGTGGGTTTTCTCGACGTCACTGAGGATATCAAACTTTAGCTATTTCAATACGAAAGAAAAGGAACGCGGATTTGATACGTACATAAGGATGTTTCTTTGTTGTTAAGCGCGAAACTGCGCGTGGACTATCCATTTTTAACGGCTTCAAACCTTCTGCTGATCACATTTTTAATATTCCATAATCGTATTAACAAAGTTAAATAAGGCATATCATGAACGAATAAGTTTAATTCGATATCAAAATGACTAAGATCGAGAGAAGTAAAACCTCTTTAAAATGAAACCTCAAAACTGTAAAACGTAAAACTGAAATTTTACATTTATCTCCCTGTAGATCCAAATAAGATTCCATACCAAATTTGGTAAAGATCCATCCACACCCATGAAACAGTTATGTAGACATACAGTAGACAGTACTATTATATCTATATAGTTTTTTTTTTGTTTATTTTAGGAGCAAAGTTACGCGTTATTCTCAGGAACTGAATCCAAAATATTAATGTTACGGTTCCTCAAACCGACCGTTGAGTCAACAAGGTAAAATCAGCATAATTTTCAATATCGGCAAACACTCACTGATTGATGAGAGAATATACAACACAGAATACTATCAGGTCTCTCCTTCAAAAACCTTGTGAAAAACGTGTTACGGTGCAGATAATATTGACAGCATCAGATAATATTGACAACATCAGATAATATTGACAGCATCAGGGAATATTGACAACATCAGATAATAATGACTGCATCAGATAATATTGACAACATCAGATAATACTGAGAACTTCACTACCTTTATGTGAACCACAAAATTTCAGAAATGTTTCTTGTAAAACTATTTAGAAACTATGAATCAACTGAAACGTTATTTTTATGTACCTCAAACGTGTCTGTATTGTTCTTCTTGAAGGGGGCTTAACCGTAAAGATGATTACAAAACCGTTTCTTGGCTAAGACACAATCCGTGCAGATATTGTTTCTGGTCAGATGTGGCGTTAGTTACAGACATAAGACAACAAAGACAAAACATGGAGTAATATACCATTTATTTGTATGTTAAAGTGTAATTTTAATGGCACTCAGAAGAAGATAAAAATTTAACAAATACATTAAAAAGTAATGACCTTATTCGCCAGTAGGTGTCGCTCGTGTTCAGTAGGGCGTGTATGTGTGGTTTTTATAGCAAAGCCACATCGGGCTATCTGCTGAGTCCACAGTCTTCAGTAGAAAGACTGAAATCATGAATTAATTGCACGTGAAAGAGGTGTTTTACTTTAGGTTTAACATGTTAAAGTGGTTTATTCTCTTTCTGTTTAGTCAAATAACTCATTAAATGTTTTTTATTTGTTTTATATCAAAGATATGTGTTCGTACAGATAAGTCCGGGAACTCAATAGACATAGTTACTCATTACTGATAATATGAAGTCTTAAATAATTACATGGATACATTGTTTCTCTCTCTTCAAGCTTATAACGCTAAGAGTTCGATTCTTCTCTATGGATACAGCAAATCACGTGATGTGGTATTGCTCTAGGAAAATCACACAAACACACACACTTCTTGTAGCATAAGGAATCTGCGACTGCGTGGTGTTTGTGTTTTTCTGTTGTTATATCTTCTGCGCACGGAACTTCTCCCGTGTTGAGGCTCAAGTGTTTTGTTTTTTTTAATACAAAACACCATCAAAGAAGGTGGACTTCTCTTTGCAGTCTCGCTCCCCCCTCCCAGTGACGACACAGCGCTATGTCTACATACCTAGTTTTAGAAATTGGATTTCGATACCCCTGGTGAGCAGAGCACAGATAGCTATTTGTGTAGCTTTGTGCTTAGCTGCAAATAAACACACTCTTTGCAACAATGAAAACAAAATTATCATCCAGCGTCACAAATGACAGGATAGAGTCAGCCATTTTTCCAAAGAAGTCCTTTTCCACGCCTGTGTGGTTATGAGTTATTACAAAGCAAAATGTTAAATTTGGTATTTGCGGTAAATAATTTCATACCGCGACAGTTCGATTTGGTTTGTTTTGAATTTCGCACAAAGCAACACGAGAGCTATGCGCGCTATTCGTCCCTAATATAGTAGTGAAAAACCAAAGGGAATGCAGTGTGTAGTTAACAAACACCACACGTCGCCAACTCTTGGGCTACTCCTTTAGCAACGAATAGTGGGATTGATCGTCACGTTATAACGCCCCGTGGATGAAAGGGCGAGTATGTTTGGTGGAAAACGGATTCGAATCTACGACCTTTACATTGCAGAGAATGGGGCTCCCTTAAAACAACTCATTAAATCTCTTCAGTTTTAGGGACGGTTGCGAATTAAAGAACAGAGACTACATGAAACAAAACGAAATTCAACATGAATAATCTCAGGTTATAATCCCGTGTGTCTTGTTGATCAGTTTTCTTGGGACCTATAATCATGACAATTGAATAACAGTTTCGGTATTAAAAAAAAAAAAGGTGAACACTTCCCTCCTGGCACTTTGCTTTATTTCGTTTGTTTTAGGTCGCCCCCCGCTAGTACAGCGGTATGTCTCCGGATTTACAACGCTAAAATCAGGGGTTCGATTCCCCTCGGTGGGCTGAGCAGATAGCCCTTTGTGGCTTTGCTAAATGAAAAAAAACACACGTTTGTTTTAGGACCTGCATAGCCAGGTGGTTAAGACACTCGAAACGTTATCTGAGGGTCGCAGGTTTGAATTCCCGTCACATTAAACAAGTTCGCTTTTTCAGCCACGGGGGCATTATAATGTGACGGTCAATCCCACTATTGTTGATAAAAGAGTAGCCCAAGCATTTGCGGGTGGTGGTGACGACTATCTGCCTTCCCTCTAGTTTTCACTGCTGAATTAGGGATGTTCGTGATGAGAAGAAACCCACTTGAGTTAAAATGTATCTCAGGACGGCTGGTGTGGATATTAAAACTTTTATTAAAATAAAGTGGATAACAACGTTTCGACCTTCTTGGGTCATCTTCAGGTTAGTTCCAAACGGTCAGTTGCAAACTCTCTCTTTGTTAACCTGAAGATCACGTAAGAAAGACGAAACGTTTTCACTATTTTAATAAACGTTTTAACACCCATATCAGTCGTCTTGAGATACATTGCTAAATTAGGGACAGCTAGCGCAGATAACTCTCGTGTAACTTTACGCGAAATTCAAAAACAATCTAACAAACGTTTGTCTTGTAACAAATGAGCAGTTTGTATTTAAATATGAATTCCATTTTTGATGACAGTGAAAGTTATGTAAGTTTGTTACATATCCCAGAGACAATATTAATTTTAACTTTTATTTAATTTCTTCTAAACACAACAGTCTACAAACATACATACTAAAAGACATTTAACATGTGAACTATCTACTTAAAGTTTTCTAATAACTGTGACGATACACTTGACGTTTCGTAACTAAAAAACAATTTTTTCATACGAAACTTATGAAAACAAACAGAAATTACGATAAGCAGCGGTAACAAATGTCACAAAAATATACCGTAAAAACTATACGTTTCAACGGTTCAAATGTAGCAGCTGAATGTATTTCGCGAACACATAAACAACTTCATTAAAAGTGTTTGGCTGTTAAACCGATTTCTAATAAAGAAAGATAAACTGAACAGTGGACTTTTCAAAGACGATTTTCATAATTCTGAAGACGTATGTATAATGTAGAGTGGACTTTCCTAGTGATAGTCTTAAATATATGTAGCAGAATCACACCCTGAAGGGACTGGCGTGAGTTCAACAATTGCTGTTGTTAAACTTTATGACACGTGCTGGACACTGCATTTCACGAGAAGTTTGTGCTAAATGAAGCCATAGAGTTCAGGGTTGACCAGTCTTTCATTATAACATTTGTGTTGCTTCTTCCAATATTAAACAAAATGATCATTTCGCTTAATCTCAATGGGATTAATAGTGGCGTCTTACCGATCATTAATCCTACTAAGGATTCTTCACTTTCATCATTCTTAATGTTAATTAAAACTTGTTACTTTCACACTGTTAATCCTGTTTAAAACACATTACCATCACACTGTTAATCCTGTTTAAAGCTCATTACCTTCACACTGTTAATCCTGTTTAAAGCTCATTACCTTCACACTGTTAATCCTGTTTAAAGCTCATTACCTTCACACTGTTAATCCTGTTTAGAACTCATTACCTTCACACTGTTAATCCTGTTTAAAGCTCATTACCATCACACTGTTAATGCTGTTTAAAACTCATTACCATCACACTGTTAATCCTGTTTAAAACTCATTACCATCACAATGTTAATACTGTTTAAAACTCATTACCATCACACTGTTAATCCTGTTTAAAGCTCATTACCTTCACACTGTTATCGTTAGAACTCATTACCTTCACACTGTTATCGTGTTTAGAACTCATTACCTTCACACTGTTAATCCTGTTTAAAACTCATTACCATCACACTGTTAATCCTGTTTAAAACTCATTACCATCACACTGTTAATCCTGTTTAAAACTCATTACCATCACACTGTTAATCCTGTTTAAAACTCATTACCATCACACTGTTAATCCTGTTTAAAACTCATTACCATCACACTGTTAATCCTGTTTAAAACTCATTACCTTCACACTGTTAATCCTGTTTAGAACTCATTACCTTCACACTGTTAATACTGTTTAAAACTCATTACCTTCACACTGTTAATACTGTTTAAAACTCATTACCATCACACTGTTAATACTGTTTAAAACTCATTACCATCACACTGTTAATCCTGTTTAAAGCTCATTACTTTCACACTGTTATCGTTAGAACTCATTACCTTCACACTGTTATCGTGTTTAGAACTCATTACCTTCACACTGTTAATCCTGTTTAAAACTCATTACCTTCACACTGTTAATCCTTTTTAAAACTCATTACCATCACACTGTTAATCCTGTTTAGAACTCATTACCTTCACACTGTTATCGTTAGAACTCATTACCTTCACACTGTTATCGTGTTTAGAACTCATTACCTTCACACTGTTAATACTGTTTAAAACTCATTACCATCACACTGTTAATCCTGTTTAAAGCTCATTACCTTCACACTGTTATCGTTAGAACTCATTACCTTCACACTGTTATCGTGTTTAGAACTCATTACCTTCACACTGTTATCGTGTTTAGAACTCATTACCTTCACACTGTTAATCCTGTTTAAAGCTCATTACCATCACACTGTTAATCCTGTTTAGAACTCATTACCTTCACACTGTTAATCCTGTTTAAAGCTCATTACCATCACACTGTTAATCCTGTTTAGAACTCATTACCTTCACACTGTCAATCCTGTTTAAAGCTCATTACCATCACACTGTTAATCCTGTTTAGAACTCATTACCATCACACTGTTAATCCTGTTTAGAACTCATTACCTTCACACTGTCAATCCTGTTTAAAGCTCATTACCATCACACTGTTAATCCTGTTTAAAGCTCATTACCTTCACACTGTTATCGTGTTTAGAACTCATTACTTTCACACTGTTATCGTGTTTAGAACTCATTACCTTCACACTGTTAATTTTGTTTAAAGCTCATTACCTTCACACTGTTATCGTGTTTAAAACTCATTACCTTCACACTGTTAATCCTGTTTAGAACTCATTACCTTCACACTGTTAATTTTGTTTAAAGCTCATTACCTTCACACTGTTATCGTGTTTAAAACTCATTACCTTCAAACTGTTAATCCTGTTTAGAACTCATTACCTTCACACTGTTAATTTTGTTTAAAGCTCATTACCTTCACACTGTTATCGTGTTTAAAACTCATTACCTTCACACTGTTAATCCTGTTTAGAACTCATTACCTTCACACTGTTAATTTTGTTTAAAGCTCATTACCTTCACACTGTTAATCCTGTTTAGAACTCATTACCTTCACACTGTTAATCGTGTTTAAAACTCATTACCATCACACTGTTAATACTGTTTAAAACTCATTACCATCACACTGTTAATACTGTTTAAAACTCATTACCATCACACTGTTAATCCTGTTTAAAGTTCATTACCTTCACACTGTTATCGTTAGAACTCATTACCTTCACACTGTTATCGTGTTTAGAACTCATTACCTTCACACTGTTAATCCTGTTTAAAGCTCATTACCTTCACACTGTTATCGTGTTTAAAACTCATTACCTTCACACTGTTAATCCTGTTTAAAGCTCATTACCTTCACACTGTTATCGTGTTTAGAACTCATTACCTTCACACTGTTAATCCTGTTTAAAGCTCATTACCTTCACACTGTTATCGTGTTTAAAACTCATTACCTTCACACTGTTAATCCTGTTTAAAGCTCATTACCTTCACACTGTTATCGTGTTTAAAACTCATTACCTTCACACTGTTAATCCTGTTTAAAGCTCATTACCTTCACACTGTTATCGTGTTTAAAACTCATTACCTTCACACTGTTAATCCTGTTTAAAGCTAATTACCTTCACACTGTTAATCCTGTTTAGAACTCATTACCTTCACACTGTTAATCCTGTTTAAAGCTCATTACCTTCACACTGTTATCGTGTTTAAAACTCATTACCTTCACACTGTTAATCCTGTTTAAAGCTAATTACCTTCACACTGTTATCGTGTTTAGAACTCATTACCTTCACACTTTCAATCCTGTTAAGAGCTCTCCACTCTCTCACTCGTAATATTATTAAATCTCCTTATTTCATTTTCACATCTTTGCTCTAGAACATACATGTGGGTGATTCTATATAGTTTATTATTACAAAAAACTCAAATACAGAATTTGAAATAAATCATTATGAAAGTTATAAAATATTTAGAATACGTGCATTCATTATGATGAAGTCGTGTTTACTGTGAAGGTTCACAGGATGCTACACAGTCATTATGATGAAGTCGTGTTTACTGTGAAGGTTCACAGGATGCTCCACATTCATCCAAAATTGTTTCATTTTACTTCAGTGAAAAACATCTGGAAACACTGCTAGTGTCATTTCATTGTTGCTGTGGCTGAACATTTACAGATCTTAAAACCTGGGTACCATAATTGTTAACATGTGTACTTAGATTAGGTGTCCATTTCCTAGTGGTACCATCATTGTTAACATGTGTACCTAGAGTAGGTGTCAATTTCCTAGTGGTACCATCATTGTTAACATGTATACCTAGAGTAACTGTCCATTTCCTTGTGGTACCATCATTGTTAACCTGTGTACCTAGAGTAGGTTCCATTTTCTAGTGGTACCATCACTGTTAACATGTGTACCTAGAGTAGGTGTCCATTTTCTAGTGGTACCATCATTGTTAACATGTGTACCTAGAGTAGGTGCCCATTTTCTAGTAGTACCATCATTGTTAACATGTGTAGCTATATTAGGTGTTCATTTTCTAGTGGTACCATCATTATTAACATGTGTACTTAGAGTAGGTGTCCATTTTTAGTGGTACCATCGTTGTTAACCTGTGTACCTAGAGTAGGTTCCATTTTCTTGTGGTACCATCATTGTTAAAATGTGTACCTAGAGTAGGTGTCCATTTTCTAGTGGTACCATCATTGTTAACATGTGTACCTAGAGTAGGTGTCCATTTCCTAGTGGTACCATCATTGTTAAAATGTGTACCTAGAGTAGGTGTCCATTTTCTAGTGGTACCATCATTGTTAACATGTGTACCTATAGTAGGTGTCCATTTTCTAGTGGTACCATCATTATTAACATGTGTACTTGGAGTAGGTATCCATTTTTAGTGGTACCATCATTGTTAACATGTGTACCTAGAGTAGGTGACCATTTTCTAGTGATACCATCATTGTTAACATGTGTACTTAGAGTAGATGTCCATTTCCTAGTGGTACCATCATTGTTAACATGTGTATCTAGAGTAGGTGTCCATTTCCTAGTGGTACCATCATTGTTAACATGTGTACCTAAAGTAGGTGTCCATTTTCTAGTGGTACCATCATTGTTAACATGTGTACTTAGAGTAGGTGTCCATTTCCTAGTGGTACCATCATTGTTAACATATGTACCTAAAGTAGGTGTTCATTTTCTAGTGGTACTATCATTGTTAACATGTGTACTTAGAGTAGGTGTCCATTTCCTAGTGGTACCATTATTGTTAACATGTGTACCTAGAGTAGGTGTCCATTTTCTAGTGGTACCATCATTGTTAACATGTGTACTTAGAGTAGGTGTCCATTTTCTAGTGGTACCATCATTGTTAACATGTTTACCTAGAGTAGGTGTCCATTTCCTAGTGGTACCATCATTGTTAACATGTTTACCTAGAGTAGGTGTCCATTTCCTAGTGGTACCATCATTGTTAACATGTGTACCTAGAGTAGGTGTCCATTTCCTAGTGGTACCATCATTGTTAACATGTTTACCTAGAGTAGGTGTCCATTTCCTAGTGGTACCATCATTGTTAACATGTTTACCTAGAGTAGGTGTCCATTTTCTAGTGGTACCATCATTGTTAACATGTGTACCTAGAGTTAGATTAATACATAGAACAACCAATGCGTTTTGGTGATACTACGTTTCAACTTGACTTTTTGTGTCGCGTTGCTTACTTATCAAAAAGAAATGTAACCTAATATTGTTGTTTGGTTTGTTTTGAAAGTCGCGCAAAGTTATAGATGGGCTGTTTGCGCTAGTCGTCCCTAATTTAGCAGTGAGGAAAGACAACTAGTCATCACCACCCACCGCCATCTCTTGGGCTACTCTTTTACCAACGAATAATGGGATTGACCGTCACTTTATAACGCCCTCACGACTGAAAGGGCGAGCATGTTTGAGTCGATGGGGACTCGAACCTACGACCCTCGGATAACGAATCGAGTGCCTTAACCAACTGGACATGTCGGACCAATATTGATGTTAATCTACGTATTCGAATTATAAAATGAAAGGTATAAACAAGGAAACTGGAGAAAAAAAGTTAATACATCAATGTATAGTCTCCATTGACTAAAAGGGTTCGTTTTCATTAAACACATTGGTAATATAAAAGAAAATAGCTTAATTCAGAAACAATTTAAGTTTGAAGACGAATTGATGTCTTTACTGTTGTCTTTACTCTAGGCTTATTATATCAACATTCTCTAAATTTATAACGTTTCACGACACATGGTTCCTCGCTCTAAAATCCAGTAGACAGACAGTAATCGAACTATCTTATTTGTATAAATGTATTTTGTCTTTTATGACTCCAGTTATTTTGCAAAATCAAGAATGATGTGACGTGATATAGGTTGGATATATCATGAAATTTGATCAATTGTTTGGAAATCAGGTTTTCTAGATCAGGGACTATAGTGTCGTCATTCTTATAATACCAGGTCTTGTCCTTGACAAGACACGAGGGCCAAAACGTAGGGAAACATTGCTTTACCGAACAATGTAATTATTACATAGTTTTTAATGACACGATGTCTCTCCAAGTGATGTATCAACATATAATGGTCATGTTAATTCTTAGCAGCAACGTGGTCGTAGCGTATTGACCCCACGCGTTGTAGCAATTAACAATAAAACTGCTGTAATTCATATTTTTAAGAATATGTAAAATAATAATAATACGTTAAAATATGAAGACAGGATAGAATTGCGACGGTCTTGCTGCTTGTTTCGACAGTGTGTTGGGTCAGTACATTACGACGCTATTAGTTTCTGATCTACGTCGTCATAACTTCATGACCAAAGCGAACATCATGACCAAATCCGGATTAAGGGTTTTATTGGCCTTAGGTTTTCAACTTACAGACTATTGAGGCCTCCTCGAGACAGAAACTCTACGTGCGATACATTTATATTCATAGCTTGAGGTCTTCCAATTAGTGTGAGGCCCTGAGCTTCAGCCCGGTAAGCCCATGCCTTAATCCGGGGTTGATTATGACCCTATTAGCTTTCGATTTAGAGGGCCAGAACGTGTTGATCAAACGTATTGAGTCATTACGTTAAGGCATTGTGGATTGTAGCCAACAGGGTCATATCCCATTGATTCAACACGTAACTGAATATCCACAATGTGTAATGTTATATGTTATGGTAATATTGGCCACCATCTGCAGGCTCATAATGCTTTGATTTAACAATTAGTCGAAAGTTTGACTGCTCGTCGAACGAATATGTTATTATCACGATGTTTTCTTATGCACGTCTGAATTTGACTTTCAGAGGGTGGAACAAGCTGTCGAACATAAGAAGTGTGAAACAATAACTAAAGAGGCCCTTTGTATCGCAGCTGGCCAAGATGATAAACTCCCTAATTTGTATTATGTATATAGGAGTTTTTCTGCTAATCATCTGAAGTTAACATATAAAATGTACAAGTATAGATGTCAACATTCTATTTTTTTAAATGTTGTCACTCTTATGTGAACTGTTAGTTTCAAGTTAAGGCCATTTACGTGATGGTGAGTGATGTTGCTTAGTTACATCTATGCTCTCCGAACATGGTGTTTTTCATAGAGATTTTCGTCAAACATAGAGTTATTCATAGAGATTTTCATCAAACGTGGTGTTATTCATAGAGATTTTCATCAAACATAGAGTTATTCATAGAGCTTTTCATCAAACATAGATTCTTCTGAAATCTTCCTATGATCCTGGTATTCTTTATAGTCGTCTTCGAACATAAGTTTCTTAATAAGCATTGCCATACTTGTACGTGGCCTAAAGCACAATTACGGTTCATTACTGGACTATCATTGTCACATGCTATATGTGTAAGATTACAAGAGCAAGTCTCTTTACCCAGTTTAACGTCTAGCAATGTTCGTCTTATATTTTCACTGGAAGTCAGTATTCGGTACTTGGTTTTGTTTATTAAATTACGAATATAAATCAAAGAAACACACTTTCAAACACACAAACGTTTCATAATATCTGTAGATTAATGTACATTTTAGGTACAACTTAAGACTCATCACCTATGTTGTCCACCTATCTTTCATGAAAGATTATAATAAGAAAATAACAAAAACTTGAGAAACATTACAAACAAGTTTCAACTATAATTTTTAACATTCTTACGATACGTTCACACTAAGAGAACAGATTTTATATTTAATATTAGAATGCTTTTTGATATAATTAACTAAAATACAACTGTTTTACTCTGTTCTAATAACTATATTTCCCCAAACACATGGTTTGACCAACTGCAGGTGCCCATTCAAATTGGCTGGTCAAGTTTATGCTATTAATGTAATCTGAAATCTGGTTGGGAAATAAATGTGTAGGTAAAGAGGTGTGATTGACATCCGTGTTTCTCCGATGCCCTAGAAGATTGTTGAACTGGTCACTTGGATGACCAATATCCGCATGTTGAGTGTCTCGATGACGGCGAAGGTCTACTTTCCGTTGAAAAGCCTGCCCACACATGTGACAGGCAAAAGGCTTAAAACCTGTGTGTTTTCTTGTATGGGTGATCAGGTTTGAGGACTGACTAAAGGCCTTACCACAAACCACACACTTGTGAGGCTTTTCTCCTGCAATTGAGAGAAAAACGAATTATTAAACAAACAGCCATCCTGGTACCTAAACTGAATAGTAAAATTTAAACTTTCTATGATGCAAATTCCAAAGAAAAATACAGAATAGCTAATAAAACTATCTCTAATGAAGCCCTTGCATCACGATGGCTCATTTCCTTTGATATAATCAAAAGAATTAAAGTATAGTTTTGTAAAAATAATTCGTGAAACAAGAACACATTGTATTAATCCTGATATATTAACTGGTGCATTTTATAAAAAAATATTGTAAAGTTTTAGAAAAATAAAAAAGAAATAATAATATCATGTCATTTTAGCTGAGAGTATTAGCTGAGAGTATTAGCTGAGAGTATCATTTTGATAAAGTTTTTGGAAAACCTCGGAATATAAAATAAACTCATTTACAAAAACCAGCACACAAACTCAATGATGAAGAGCGAAAATATTTATCTTTGTTTTGGTTCATAAAAGTCGAACATTTAGACGTTGAATTACTAAGATAGGAAGTTTGGTTTGTTTTTGAATTTCTTGCAAAGCTACACGAGGGCTAGCTGCCCCTAATTTAGCAAAGACTAGAGGAAAGCAACTGGTAACCTCCACCAACTCTCGGACTTCTCTTTTGTTTGTTCTGAAATTTTGCGCCAAGCTACACGAGGGCTATCTGCGCTAGCCACCCCTAATTTAGCAGTGTAAAACTAGAAGGAAGAAAGCTAGCCATCAGCACCCACCGCCAACTTTTGGGATACTCTTTTACCAACGAATAGGGGGATTGACCATCACATAATAACGACCCAACGGGATTCGAACCCTCAACCCTCACATGACGAGTCGAACGAGGATTTTTCTTTTATAAACTTTCCATTCGATATTTCCTTTAACCAAATTAGTTTACAGTTTCTGGTTCTTCCAGAGAGGTTTGTCATAACGTCTGAATTGTTTCAATGAAACAAAACACAACATTTGAAATAATTAATTAATTACTATACATCGCGAAAAGTAATGTTTGGTACTCGCTATTAATTTAACGATTATTTCAAAAACTAAGATATTTTTGTTTAAAAACAACCAATGAAATACCTAAAAATTAATCAAGGAATTTAAAACAAACTTAATTCAAATGCTTAGATGGCGCTTCGTTCGGTTATAATATTTCACTTTATTTAATGTATAGAATTCTTAAATTTAGATATAATTCATATAAAAATCTCTCTGAATAAGCTACAGTGACATAGAGGCTTATAGCTGTATACCAACGGTATACTAGGCGGTTGAATACGTTATTTTAACACTATTTTTAATAAAGGAATTCACAAGTCCCGTAACTATTACACTTAATATAAAGGCACGTATAATACTACATTTCACAATATTTAGCTTTGTGTATATTGTGTTCCTATTCAAAAATAGTCACTTTTAGAAAGGGAATGTACACACTAAAGATGTGTTTAGATCGTGGATTTTTAATTTCCAAGACTTAATAACATTGGAAAATGAAGGATTATAAATCGAGTTGAAGCATCCAATACATCCAAAAATAGACCTACAACAACTTTTACCACAGCCATATTGTAACAGGTTAGAACTGACAAAGACAACCAAAAACTACTTACGTATTCGAAGCAATATTACAAGACATGATCAAGAAAGATCTCTGTCTGAAAAAAACACGTATATACAAAGTGCCTCTGCGACATATCTGTTGAACAGCACAATACCTGAAGCACCTGGAGTATGAAACGAGTACTTACGTTTTTCTATACGAAGATATAAGGGTAAAGCAGTCCATGCACCATAGCGTCTATGACTTTCTATGAGATTGATGCAGTTGTTTTCATATGATAGATGGATTATGGAAAGATGAAAGGAGGAATAATGTGCTTTAGTCGTGACAGCCTTACAATGGAGCCATTTCCAGTTAAAACTACAATGCAGACGCACAGATATCAGATAGGGTATAACCGGACTGTAATTGTATGGTGAGGCTTAAAAATTGTTTTAATATAATGTATCCAACCTCTGTATAAATTTAATGTTTAAATCTACATTTCTATATAACACTATAGGAAATAAATGTTGTCGTAAAAGAATTATTTAATCTTGAAAATGAAATTAAATATCACTATACCAGTATGTGTGTAAGTATGTTTTTTCATATCCGACTTCTGATGAAATCGCTTCCCACAGTACAAACAAGGGTAAGGTCTAATGTCCGAATGTATCAACATATGGGTGGACAGAGTCGAGGACCGTTTGAAAGTTTTTTCACATTGTTGACAGCGAAAGATTTTACCAAGAGGTCCAAAGCGTCCTGTTTTTCCAGAGGGTTCGCCACCAGAGGTAGATACAGTTCCTACTGCCCATGTATGACACGAGCAATGTCTAGGGAGCGGAACCCAATTGTAGGTGAGTTTTGAGTTTATGCTCTCAGTGAAAAGGGAAGAGGTTCCTTGCACGTTTAAACACGGCTCATAATTCGGACTAGTCGAATGATTATGACAAAATATATATTTGTGAGGCTGTGGTTTACAGAATTTCATGTTAGGAAGAAGTGGTTGAGTTCCATTCAATATTTGTTTTCCTCGTTCTTTTTGGTTGCCAAAATGTGAGTATTTAGATAAAAGAGAACATTTGGTTGTACACGCATGATTGGTTAACGGATCTTCGTTATTTATGGGCAATTGCTGTCGTAGAGAGGCTGGAGACTCGAGTTCTCCATGTTCTTGAGACTGTTGGTTACTAAGAAGTTTTAGACCGGTTCCTGATGCCAGACTTAGTGGAAACACAAACAGATTGTTTGGTGGTCTCTCGTTCCCAAGTGAAGTTCGCCTTCTTATAAGTGTTTCACTGTAATCTTGGCTTGTTGAGTTTTGAAGTTGTGTTTGGTCGTTCGGAAATAAATTTATACCAAAGACTGTCCGATCGTCAGCAGACAACTGATTTGCTTGAGAAATTCTAGTTTCTAGGGCTATCTGGTTGTCTGTAACTGTGTTCCCGCACAAAATTCTTTGATTTACAGGATCTGTCTGGTTGCTTAGAAACGTCAGGTTGGCTAAATCTGTTTGACCATCTAAAAATGTCCGATTTAGTTTTATTGTCTGGTCATCAAGCGATGGCCGATTGTCCAGAAGTAAATGACTCCCGAGTAACCTTTGTGGTCCTGGACCTCTTTGGTTGTTTCTAGTCGTTAGGTTTTCCAAAGAGGTTTGACTGTTTCTTTTACCTATTTGATAATGAGTTATAAATCTGTGGGAATCTGAAACTGGGTTCTTTGTGGAAATAACAGGTTCCAAGAGATGACACAATGGAGCTGAAAAAAAAATACAATTAAAGTAATAAATCAGAAGTTTATTTGTTTATAACATCGTAAACACATAATTTAACAAGTTAATTAATGAGATAATTTGTCCATAC
Source organism: Tachypleus tridentatus (assembly GCF_004210375.1). NCBI lineage: Eukaryota > Metazoa > Arthropoda > Merostomata > Xiphosura > Limulidae > Tachypleus > Tachypleus tridentatus. The sequence goes on from NC_134826.1 coordinate 147,292,325, forward strand.
AAAAATAATCGTAACTTGATAATTTCTTATTAATCGTCTCTGGACGAGTGGTTTCGGACATTCTTTCAGAAGTCTTGAGAAAAAAGTGATAAAAGATAAATAAAACATTAAATAACTGTGCAATGATACATAACAATTCATTTTAACTTAGTTTAAATAACTAGAATACAAAGTTTTGAGGATAGGTTGTGTCTTCTAGATCCTTCTTATTTGTTTGTTTTTTAGTCTCGCGCAAAGCTACTCGAGGGTTATCTGCGCTAGCCGTCCCTAATTTGGCAGCGTAAGACAAGAGGGAAGGCAGCTAGTCATCACCACCCGCCGTCAACTGTTAGGTTGCTCTTTTACTAACGAATAGTTGGATTCACCGTAACTTTATAACGCTCTCCCCCCGACTGAAAGGGCGAGCATCTTTGATGTGACGGGGATTCGAACTTGCAACCCTTAGGTTATGAGTCGAGCGCCTTAACTACCTGGCCATGCCGGGACCTATGTTTCTTTTCTTGGAGGTTATAAGCAATTGATTAATTGTTCTAGAAGAATAAAAGAGCTCTGATGTTGCATTACTTGATATCAAGACAATAGAAACGATATTTATTTTATCATTAAGAACTTTTACGAAACTTGTAAGTTAATTGTAGGTGACTGGTTTATGTCTTGAGGTGATTCGTAAAAGTCCAAAACGTGAGTAGCTGAATCATGCGATTCGCCAGACAAATATTTATAAACCTAAAAAACAAAATCGGTTCAAACCAGCTATTATGGTGTTTCATATTTAACGGTTCTGGTCAGATGTAGAATATACTAACGATCAATTATTTTCGTTGCCGAACTGGCAAGCGTCTCATTACGCCGTGAGTTCGATGCATTACGATATAGGTTCTGTTAAGCTAGTGAGTGAACTAATGTAAGATTTCCGACAGAATGGTAACCTGAAACAAGTGGTACTTTGTTATGGTAGCTCGGCTTTAACTCTTTCTTTCTAGTACACATTTTATACGCTCTGAGACATGTTCCATCATAACAATCCGTGTTCACTAGCTAAGGAAACAACCAGTCTAATATAAAGTGTGAAATATTTTATAAGTTATGTGAATATGTCACGTGTGTTTGTTTCTTTGTTTTCAGACTTTAGCGCAAAACTACACAAGGGATATCTGCGCTAGACGTCCCAAACTTAGCAGTGGAAGGCTGCTAGTCATCATCACCCACCGCCAACTCTTGAGCTACTCTTTTACCAATGAATAGTGGGATTGACCGTTACATAATAACGCCCTCACGGCCGAAAGTTTGAGCGTGCTTGATGTGACGGGGATTTGAACTCACGATCTTTACATTACGAATCGAGCACCCTAACCACCTGGCCATGCCAGGGCCCCATAACATGTGAATATAAACTATTACCAGACGAGAGTTAGCACCTAGTGTTTTATTGTTGTTTTCACTAGAACTGACTTTGATAAAAACAGAATAGTAATTAATTATTAATTAATTTACATTTATGCTTCTACTATTATACAGTTTCTTTACCAGTAAATTCTGGTAAAGTGGCTCCTGGATTATAGTCTGAACTACTATGTTCGAGGGAATCGTAAATTGTATCTTTATTTTGACAAAACGGCCACGGCACCAGAAGCCTCCTCAAAAGAGAATGATACAGGTGGTCTTGCCAAAGTGGTGTTGCTTCTTTTTGTCTGTCTTTGTCCTCTTGACTGTCGAGGTTTTCCCCACTAAATGTTTCTTGTCTTAAAGGTTTATCTTGCAATATTTCGTTGATTGTATATCCTAGAAAAAAATCACAAACAATTGACCTTATGATTAAATATTTACTGCTGAATTACTAACACTAAGCGCAACAGAAATCATGAGTTATCATTCAAACCTTTTAACAAAACTTTCGGTTCATTACAGATAATTGTTATGAGTTTTATATTGTGAGGTGACTCGTAAAGGACGAAAAAAGAATCATATTGTACTAACCAAAAGACTTTAATAGTGTAAACCTCTCGTGTGACTTCATTCGACAGAGCATTATTGTTATTCGTTTTCGTATTTCAAAAAAACGTTAAAAATCATAGCTAAGTTAGCCTTTTGTGTTCTGTAGTAAAGTAATCCAGTGTCCTGATGATCATAGTACCTGATTAGAAACTTAACATATTTAAGATTAATACTGTTCCCTATTTCAAGTGTCAAGTTTGTCCGTTTCATACCAGGAAAAACTGAAAACCCAAGGTAGACCATTTCAAACCAAGAGCAGCTCTAACGTTCTAAATAAATCAAGAGTTCAATTGGTCCATAACACAGAAGGAAAGGCTGAAACCGAACGCACTCCTTTTAAATCAAGAACAGCCTTAAAATTCTAAAGCAATTCAAGAGTGTTTGTTTTTGTTTGTTTTGAATTTCGTGAATTCTAAATCACTTAGATCTCTATATATGTGTTCGTTTTCTGAATTTTTGCGCAAAGTTATGTGAGGGCTATCTGCACTAGCCGTTCCTCATTTAGCAGTGTAAGACTAGAGGGAAGGCAGCCAGTCGTCACCACCCACCGCCAACTCTTGGACTACTCTTTTACCAACGAATAGTGGGATTGACCGTCACGTTATAACGCCCCCACGGCTGAAAGGGCAAGCATGTTTGGCGCGACGGGGATGCTAACCCGCGACCCTAAGGTTACGAGTCGCACGCCTTAACACGCTTGGCCATGCCGGGCCGCGAATCATAATATATCTAGTTTTACTTTCCAAATTTAAACACTTGGGGGCTGAAAAATTAATTGTTTTTTTTTTTCCTGGCAGCGTTATGAACATGGCTAACGATATTTATCGGTGACACTATTGAAGTTTAGAGATTTCGGTGTCAAACGCAACGTTTTGTCGCTATATATCTCTCACAAACCTTACAATCCTTTTTGCGAAAAATATATGATAGAATACATAAAATATCCACGCAGTTTTAACAACTTAGAAATACTTGAGATTAACTTTAAGTTTCATGTTAACGAAACCCAAACCATGCCAGCCACGGTTAAAGAAAATGAACTATACGACTAAATTGATACAGTTAATAAATACAGTTAGTAGGCTTAGAATTTCCGACTTACGTCTGGCATATTCTACTTTGTAAACCTATCAAATGAATCTCTTGAATTGACATACGATGAAAACATAGGAAACGTCGACTGGTTTTTGTTTGTACTGATGTTAAAATATGCAGTTATGTACAACTACGTAACTGTGAAGACACGGGCTAATCCATAAATATATATATACTTATGTGCTAATTCAGTAAATGCCTAGTCATGAACCAATTGTTCAATTTGCTGTCATAAACTAATGTAAAAGTGAGCAATAATGAACTGATGGTTAGGTTCCGGCATGGCCAGGTGGTTATTGCACTCGCCTCGTAATCCAAGAGTTGGGTTCGAATCCCAGTCACACCAAACATGCTTGCCCTTTTAGCCGTGAGAGCGTTATGATGTGACGGTCAATCCCAAACCAACTATTCGTTGGTTAAAGAGTAGCCCAAGAATTGGCGGTGGGTGTTGATGACTAGTTGCCTTCCCTCTAGCCTTACACTCTTAAATTAGGGACGGCTAGCGCAGATAGCCCTCGTGTATCCTTGCGCGAAATTCAAAACAAACCAAACCTAATGGGTAAATTTACAGTCAGGGGTTGTGCAGTCATTGATTGATGGGTAAATGTGAAGCTATAGACTGTAGAACATTGGTTAGTAAAACGTTACAGATACTAATTGCTGTTAATTATATGGTCCTGCTGTTAATTATCAAGAAACAATGGTTTCATTTGTTAAAGTGTTGTAGATAATAGTCACGAAGAGAATCTTTCGGTCGTTAACAATGCTGTGTTACCCATCATAATAAAACAGGCTTTATTAGTTAAATGTTGTGGGAAGTCATCATCATGCTGAAGATGGATAACAAATGGTTGTTAAACTTCAACATCTGAGTATTGTAATGATACTTACGATGTCAAATGAATAAAAAGGAATTTTAACTCACAATTTACTGTACGTGTTATTTGGTTATCTTATCCGAACGATTTTGTTTACTTGTTTGTCCTTAAATACAGAGCTAATTAATGGGATACTTGTGTTCTGCCCACCATGAGTATCAGAATTCAACTTTTAGCGTCGTAAGCCTGAACCACTGGTTGGAGGGGCTGTCCAAAGTTAAAAACTGTTATTATAAAGACAAGATATAACTTTGTGGTTTTGAGATGTTTATTAAATAATTTTTATAAGCAAAATGAACAGATAAACACAGTATTAGGAGGATTTTTTAAATGAAGAAGTCACGTTCTGGGCGTACAAGAATGATAATTAACAAATATTATATGGAGCATTGAGATATGTTTTGGTTTTTTTTACTACAAAGCTTGTTATATAGTTTTTTACTGAGTGAACCTGTTACGTGATAAAGCTTGTTATATAGTTTTTTATTGAGTGAACCTGTTACGTGGTAAAGCTTGTTATATAGTTTTTTACTGAGTGAACCTGTTACGTGATAAAGCTTGTTATAGAGTTTTTTATTGAGTGAACCTGTTACGTGATAAAGCTTGTTATATAGTTTTTTATTGAGTGAACCTGTTACGTGATAAAGCTTGTTATATAGTTTTTTACTGAGTGAACCTGTTACGTGGTAAAGCTTGTTATATAGTTTTTTATTGAGTGAACCTGTTACGTGATAAAGCTTGTTATATAGGTTTTTTTGAGTGAACCTGTTACGTGATAAAGCTTGTTATGTAGTTTTTTATTGAGTGAACCTGTTACGTGATAAAGCTTGTTATATAGTTTTTTATTGAGTGAACCTGTTACGTGATAAAGCTTGTTATATAGGTTTTTACTGAGTGAACCTGTTACGTGGTAAAGCTTGTTATATAGTTTTTATTGAGTGAACCTGTTACGTGATAAAGCTTGTTATATAGTTTTTTATTGAGTGAACCTGTTACGTGATAAAGCTTGTTATATAGTTTTTTATTGAGTGAACCTGTTACGTGATAAAGCTTGTTATATAGTTTTTTATTGAGTGAACCTGTTACGTGATAAAGCTTGTTATATAGGTTTTTATTGAGTGAACCTGTTACGTGATAAAGCTTGTTATATAGTTTTTTATTGAGTAAATCTGTTACGTGATAAAGCTTGTTATATAGTTTTTTATTGAGTGAACCTGTTACGTGATAAAGCTTGTTATATAGGTTTTTATTGAGTGAACCTGTTACGTGATAAAGCTTGTTATATAGGTTTTTACTGAGTGAACCTGTTACGTGGTAAAGCTTGTTATATAGTTTTTTATTGAGTGAACCTGTTACGTGATAAAGCTTGTTATATAAGTTTTTACTGAGTGAACCTGTTACGTGATAAAGCTTGTTATATAGTTTTTTATTGAGTAAATCTGTTACGTGATAAAGCTTGTTATATAGTTTTTTATTGAGTGAACCTGTTACGTGATAAAGCTTGTTATATAGGTTTTTACTGAGTGAACCTGTTATGTGATAAAGCTTGTTATATAGGTTTTTACTGAGTGAACCTGTTACGTGATAAAGCTTGTTATATAGTTTTTTACTGAGTGAACCTGTTACGTGATAAAGCTTGTTATATAGTTTTTTATTGAGTGAACCTGTTACGTGATAAAGCTTGTAATATAGTTTTTCATTGAGTGAACCTGTTGCGTGATACAAAGTATCACTGGACCTCTGGTGGTACAGTTATGGGTACAGTTTTTTGGTCACGTTGCTTTACGTCTATAAACCTCTATAGCTAAGATTTTCAGTAATTTATTTTGAATTCAAACACTGCATTGTTCATTCAAAACACACATGAAAGATATTTTTAAATTCTAATTATTGTAATAATCACTGTTTTGCTCGTGGTTCTAAAAGGCTTAAGGAAGACACATCTAATATTCAAGACGATTGTGTTTCTACTAATTTATATAAATAATTTTGAATACTGTCAGGATTGGAAGTTACGAAAGACAACGTCAGGCTTAGGAACTTAGATAAGCGCAGTTTTACTTTCACTTATAGAGCCTTCTTTAATCGCTTATATTGGTCTTTAGTTAAAATATTCCATTTGGTAAAAGATTGTTTGGATAGTTTTATTCGCACTAATTTTGTTCGTCATGTTTTACACTTCTCGAAACTGCCATCGTTAAAACAAACAACAACAACAAAAACCTGATAAGTGAAAGTTGTTATAGAACATTTCCGAAGTTGAAGCAGTCAGGAAAAACAATCTGCTAATGATGTTCCATGGTGTCAGTGGGTATAAAAGTGTATTATTTTTTCTAATTATCTGGAAAGAGAACATGCCCTGTGAATGTCCCATGTTTCAGTATTTAATGTTTAAAATTGCAACACAACATGGAAGATATGAAACCTAACAAAACCCAAGGATTGTTACAGAGCTATTTATTTCTTCGCTAACTCACTGAGGTGTAGAACGCACGCACGCTGGAGACAAGTTTAACACTAAAATACACGTTGAAGGAAACAAAAGTGTAAAATGGAACTCTTCGGATAACCACTGCAGTATTGTTTATAAATCCACTAAACCATAACTCTTCGGATAACCACTGCAGTATTGTTTATAAATCCACTAAACCATAACTCTTCGGATAACCACTGCAGTATTGTTTGTAAATCCACTAAACTATAACTCTTCGGATAACCACTGCAGTATTGTTTATAATTCCACTAAACTATAACTCTTCGGATAACCACTGCAGTATTGTTTGTAAATCCACTAAACTATAACTCTTCGGATAACCACTGCAGTATTGTTTGTAAATCTACTAAACTATAACTCTTCGGATAACCACTGCAGTATTGTTTGTAAATCCACTAAACTATAACTCTTCGGATAACCACTGCAGTATTGTTTGTAAATCTACTAAACTATAACTCTTCGGATAACCACTGCAGTATTGTTTGTAAATCCACTAAACTATAATTCTTCGGATAACCACTGCAGTATTGTTTGTAAATCCACTAACCTATAGCTCTTCGGATAACCACTGCAGTATTGTTTGTAAATCCACTAAACTATAACTCTTCGGATAACCACTGCAGTATTGTTTGTAATTCTACTAAACTATAACTCTTCGGATAACCACTGCAGTATTGTTTGTAAATTTACTAAACTATAACTTTTCGGATAACCACTGCAGTATTGTTTGTAAATCCACTAAACTATATTTCTTCGGATAACCACTGCAGTATTGTTTGAAACTCCACTAAACTATAACTCTTCGGATAACCACTGCAGTATTGTTTGTAAATCCACTAAACTATAACTCTTCGGATAACCATTGCAGTATTGTTTGTAAATCCACTAAGCTATAACTCTTCGGATAACCACTGCAGTATTGTTTGTAAATCCACTAAACTATAACTCTTCGGATAACCACTGCAGTATTGTTTGTAAATCCACTAAACTATAACTCTTTGGATAACCACTGCAGTGTTGTTTGTAAATCCATTAAACTATAACTCTTCGGATAACCACTGCAGTATTGTTTGTAAATCCACTAAACTATAATTCTTCGGATAACCACTGCAGTATTGTTTGAAACTCCACTAAACTATAATTCTTCGGATAACCACTGCAGTATTGTTTGAAACTCCACTAAACTATAACTCTTCGGATAACCACTGCAGTATTGTTTGAAACTCCACTAAACTATAACTCTTCGGATAACCACTGCAGTATTGTTTGTAAATCCACTAAACTATAATTCTTCGGATAACCATTGCAGTATTGTTTGTAAATCCACTAAGCTATAACTCTTCGGATAACCACTGCAGTATTGTTTATAAATCCACTAAACTATAACTCTTCGGATAACCACTGCAGTATTGTTTGTAAATCCACTAAACTATAACTCTTCGGATAACCACTGCAGTATTGTTTGTAAATCTACTAAACTATAACTCTTCGGATAACCACTGCAGTATTGTTTGTAAATCCACTAAACTATAACTCTTCGGATAACCACTGCAGTATTGTTTGTAAATCCACTAAACTATAACTCTTCGGATAACCACTGCAGTATTGTTTGAAACTCCACTAAGCTATAACTCTTCGGACAACCACTGCAGTATCGTTTGTAAATCCACTAAACTATAACTCTTCGGATAACCACTGCAGTATTGTTTGTAAATCTACTAAACTATAACTCTTCGGATAACCACTGCAGTATTGTTTGAAACTCCACTAAACTATAATTCTTCGGATAACCATTGCAGTGTTGTTTGTAAATCCACTAAACTATAACTCTTCGGATAACCACTGCAGTATTGTTTGTAAATCCACTAAACTATAACTCTTCGGATAACCACTGCAGTATTGTTTGAAACTCCACTAAACTATAACTCTTCGGATAACCACTGCAGTATTGTTTGTAAATCCACTAAACTATAACTCTTCGGATAACCACTGCAGTATTGTTTGTAAATCCACTAAACTATAATTCTTCGGATAACCACTGCAGTATTGTTTGAAACTCCACTAAACTATAACTCTTCGGATAACCACTGCAGTATTGTTTGTAAATCTACTAAACTATAACTCTTCGGATAACCACTGCAGTATTGTTTGTAAATCCACTAAACTATAATTCTTCGGATAACCACTGCAGTATTGTTTGTAAATCCACTAAACTATAACTCTTCGGATAACCACTGCAGTGTTGTTTGTAAATCCACTAAACTATAACTCTTCGGATAACCACTGCAGTATTGTTTGTAAATCCACTAACCTATAGCTCTTCGGATAACCACTGCAGTATTGTTTGTAAATCCACTAAACTATAACTCTTCGGATAACCACTGCAGCATTGTTTGTAAATCTACTAAACTATAACTCTTCGGATAACCACTGCAGTATTGTTTGTAAATTTACTAAACTATAACTTTTCGGATAACCACTGCAGTATTGTTTGTAAATCCACTAAACTATATCTCTTCGGATAACCACTGCAGTATTGTTTGAAACTCCACTAAACTATAACTCTTCGGATAACCACTGCAGTATCGTTTGTAAATCCACTAAACTATAACTCTTCGGATAACCATTGCAGTATTGTTTGTAAATCCACTAAGCTATAACTCTTCGGATAACCACTGCAGTATTGTTTGTAAATCCACTAAACTATAACTCTTCGGATAACCACTGCAGTATTGTTTGTAAATCCACTAAACTATAACTCTTTGGATAACCACTGCAGTGTTGTTTGTAAATCCATTAAACTATAACTCTTCGGATAACCACTGCAGTATTGTTTGTAAATCCACTAAACTATAATTCTTCGGATAACCACTGCAGTATTGTTTGAAACTCCACTAAACTATAACTCTTCGGATAACCACTGCAGTATTGTTTGTAAATCCACTAAACTATAATTAGATGTTATTATTCCAATAGCAAGAAATGCGTGAAAAGGTAAATAGGGAAAAAAACAAAGCATTCAAAGCAACACGTTTCATATATTTTAAAGAAGTTAAACGTTTTCTCTTGTTAAAAAGCTTGAGAACAAGGTTGAATATCCTGAGAAAGGAAAATATTGTATTAATATTTCAAACAAACAGTGATAAAAACATTTGGTTTGTCAAAATAATTAAGATTAGTTTTTTGAGATAGATGAAGTTTGCAAACTATTATCAATTATGGAACGTAAGTAAAACGTTTGTTAACGGATAATTTATTCAATAACTATTTGTTTACCGACAAACAGAATATTAAGTTATATTATATCCATTATAAACGAAAATATTATTATATGGTTTCTAATTTATAAATAATCGATAACTTCGAATCCAAGAGACATATGTAACTTAAAAATGGCACAAGTGTTGCGTGGATTTCAAAACATTATTCAATAAGGGAGAGAATCCGAAAGACCGAACAAGTTTAGCCAGACATTACTCTATATAGTTTTATATATAAAGGTCTACAGAAACTGAACAATACAGGTTTATAACAGGCTTCTCATAGAGGAACCACAAAGAAGTTTTCCATTCAAATGTTAATGTCAACAAGATCAGGATTTCATTTTATAATACAATAATTAGTTTATAATATTATGGAACAATTTAAAACAGTAATTAGTTTATAATATTATGGAACAATTTAAAACAGTAATTAGTTTATAATATTATGGAACAATTTAAAACAGTAATTAGTTTATAATATTATGGAACAATTTAAAACAATAATTAGTTTATAATATTATGGAACAATTTAAAACAGTAATTAGTTTATAATATTATAGAACAATTTAAAACAGTAATTAGTTTATAATATTATGGAACAATTTAAAACAGTAAATAGGTTATAATATTATGGAACAATTTATATTAGTAATTAGTTTATAATATTATGGAACAATTTAAATAAAACAGCAATTAGTTTATAATATCATGGAACAATTTAAAACAGTAATTAGTTTATAATATTATGGAACAACTTAAAACGGTAATTAGTTTATAATATTATTGAACAATTTAAAACAATAATTAGTTTATAATATTATGGAACAATTTAAAATAGTAATTAGTTTATAATATTATAGAATAATTTAAAAGAGTAATTAGTTTATAATATTATGGAACAATTTAAAACAATAATTAGTTTATAATATTACGGAACAATTTAAAACAATAATTAGTTTATAATATTATGGAACAATTTAAAATAGTAATTAGTTTATAATATTATAGAATAATTTAAAAGAGTAATTAGTTTATAATATTATGGAACAATTTAAAACAATAATTAGTTTATAATATTATGGAACAATTTAAAATAGTAATTAGATTATAATATTATAGAATAATTTAAAAGAGTAATTAGTTTATAATATTATGGAACAATTTAAAACAATAATTAGTTTATAATATTATGGAACAATTTAAAACAATAATTAGTTTATAATATTATGGAACAATTTAAAATAGTAATTAGTTTATAATATTATAGAATAATTTAAAAGAGTAATTAGTTTATAATATTATGGAACAATTTAAAACAGTAATTAGTTTATAATATTACGGAACAATTTAAAACAGTAATTAGTTTATAATATTATGGAACAATTTAAATAAAACAGTAATTAGTTTATAACATTATGGAACAATTTAAATAAAACAGTAATTAGTTTATAATATTATGGAACAATTTAAAACAATAATTAGGTTATAATATTATAGAACAATTTAAAACAGTAATTAGTTTATAATATTACAAAACAATTTAAAACAGTAATTAATTTATTATATTATGGAACAATTTAAAACAGTAATTAATTTATAATATTATAGAATAATTTAAAACAGTAATTAGTTTATAATATTATAGAATAATTTAAAACAGTAATTAGTTTATAATATTATGGAACAATTTAAAACAGTAATTAATTTATAATATTATAGAATAATTTAAAACAGTAATTAGTTTATAATATTATAAAACAATTTAAAACAGTAATTAATTTATTATATTATGGAACAATTTAAAACAGTAATTAATTTATAATATTATAGAATAATTTAAAACAGTAATTAGTTTATTATATTATGGAACAATTTAAAACAGTAATTAGTTTATTATATTATGGAACAATTTAAAACAGTAATTAGTTTATAATATTATAGAACAATTTAAAACAGTTTGGATGGTCACTTGTTTTTCACTGCTATAAATATAACATGTCAAACTTTAACGTGATGTATTATCACAATAACTAATGAGTATATTGAATTGAAAGTAAAAGGTTTAAAACGTGTTTTTAACGAAGACAGCATGTGTTACGCAGCTGCTAGTAGCATCTTATAAAACACAATTTTTTATGTTGCTATTACAGGCGATTCTTAGCTTTAATACTAAACCCGCTGTTTCTAGAACCTTACCTTTGCTATGGCTACTCAACCCATTATTTGTATCAAGATTTTTCATAACAGCTTCCAAGGAGTTATCACAGGAATCGCCAGCAAACGTATGATGATACGGTCGTTCCAGGTGACCACTTTCAAATGATTTCGGACAGTATTCGACTGAATGTTCGCATGTAGTCGAAACTCCAGGTGACTGACGCTGGACATTCTCCACAACCGTAGGATTTCGTGTTGCTTTAGATAATTCTTTCTCGTTCTTGGTCAGTGTCATATGAAACTGACCACTATTTTCCATCAAATGGTCAGCAACTCTATTCATTTCTACACATATTAGCCTACTCTGTGTCTTTAGGAAGTCAGACGACTGGCATTTCTGAACATCTTTAACAACATTGCTTTGCGTGGCCTGTCCAGTCTAATACCAACCACAATAAATCATTCGCGTTCCGTGTTCATCATCAGACATAAACCTGTGATCTGTTCGCAGAATTTAAGTCTAGCACTGGAAACTACGAGCTATACGTAAAATTAACTCTTGTTTTTTCGCTACAGGTGAAACAACCAAACAACTGGTATTAATTTTCCATAACGTAGGAAAGTGAATTTATTTTTCAAAATGTTCAAAAGTTCATTGTGTTTATAAATCCTCTTTGCTTTCAAATATTACACGAACTGTTCGCAGAGGCACATTATTCTAGGAAAGCTTATGTTCGCTTTGACCACCTCACAACCAATTACCACAACTACTAAAGTAAATCATTTCTTCCTGTAAAACTGTAAAAGTCAGTTGAACGTTTATCTAAGCTAATTACCAACTTTCCAACGATGTAATTACCAGTGAAACATATTTGTTACCGATTTATATTTATCACAGAACCTTTCTCATATCCAGATTTAAAATAAGCCATACTTTCTGAGTCAAACGTCGATTATTCTGTGATAAAACGTCAGTAGTTCTGAATAGTGAACATGTAGATATATATGGGATAAATATTATGCTAAAAACAAAATGTTTGCAGACCAATAAGACTTCACTAGGAGCTCACTTCGTATCTCGTTTAGCCGGCCTTTAACGCCAACTGGTCCAATACCGTTCGATTTTATATGTTATTATATTATTGTGAACCAATAAGAACGTCATTTCTACACCAAGAGTTTCTTAAGAGGTGAATAGGATAGGATGAGCCATTTCATCAGGTAAGACACGTAATTTGTTTCGCTCGAATAATAACTGTGTCTTACTTATCTGAAGTCATATTTAAAAACAAACGTTAATAATTATGACACTAATTACTATTATTACGATATAATGTTTCAGACTTTTGTTTAACACTTCGAAGTCCTAAGTTTGGGTGTTAATATAAAAATATTTTAGGATGTTAACTGATATATAACTATTCTACTCTTGGTTCATAACTAAGTATAATTAGTTTTATATTATTGATAGATGCTAATCACTGATTAGTTTATTACTTTTAACTAGTAATGTGTCTTCATCTTTAAGAGCTTCATGTGGCGACAAGAACTAATGTTCGAACCGGGAATCCTAGCATCGCCTGGTAGTTAAGACATTCGCGGATCACGTCACTGAACATGCTCGCCTTTTCAGCCATGGGGGCGTTATAATGAGACAGTCTGTCCCTCTATCAGTTGGTAAAACAGTATCCCAAGAGTTGGCGGTGGGTACTATTGACTAGCTAGCTGCTTTTCCTCAACTATATCACTTTAAAATTAGAGATGGTTAGCGCCTCTACTATATAGTCTTCGAGCAGTTTTGCTCAAAACGCAGTAAAAAAGAAACGAACGATCCTGTGTTGTCTTTCTATAGTAGGACAAGTGTTCTATCCACTCATCCGGGTATCCGATGGCCGCAATCTTAGCATAAATATTCTTCTACACGAGCAGTTGTAGCTGATAAAATTACCTTAAAAAGTCTAACGGTGATGCTTAACAAAATAAATATAGTTATGTGTATACTTGTTGCCTATGGATACCATAAAAATGATTTTCTATTGACGTATCTGGATATATTAAAACAATTAACAACGTTTAGTTCTCTTAACAAAGCGGTCGTTTAGATATAAAGTACTGTGGTTTTGTTGTACCATAAATTTATAGTGTAATTGTATTTGATTTATTCGCATTTGAATAACGTTTGTTTGTTTTTTGAATTTCGTGCAAAGCTACAGAAGGGCTATCTGTGTTAGCCGTCCCTAATCTAGCAGTGTGAGACTAGAGGGAAGGCAGCTAGTCATCACCACCTGCAGCCAGCTCTTGGGCTACTCTTTTACTAACGAATAGTGGGTTTGACCGTCACTTTATAACGGCTGAAATGGCGAGCATGTTTAGCGCGACGGGGATTCGAACCCGCGGCTCCCAGATTATGAGTCGAACGCCTTAACCCACCTGGCCACTGAATAACGTATTAAAATAACCGTGTATAGAATATTTATGCATTTTACGTAACACAGTTTTGTTTTTCATACGGTTATCTTATATCTATATGTATTCATATAGAAATGTATCTATACAGATTTCATAATATGTGTAAAATGGATGCTGATTATACAATGTATACAACTTTGTATTTTAAAAGTCTAAAGCAGTTTACTGGGACAGTTATATATTTGTATGTGTTTTGGTTTTCTCGAAAAAATGTAACCTCCGATTTCACCATAATAGTAAGGGATTGCTAATTCAGCTATGTATACGTTTATATCCAGTTTTAAATTTAATGACTCGAGGTCAAAAGTCTGTAATATTAACCATGTTACAGACCCAATAACAAAGTGTTAATAAGGGTGACACTAGACACTAGTTTGGTTAAGTTGTTACAATGAGAAAATATCGTAGTAAACATTGAACAACAAGACATTGATTTGGTACAAACACAAACTATCTCAGTAGGTATTTGATGACTAGTCATCAATATTTTAGTAAAACTGCTACAACTAGAAGCTTAATAAACATTTAACAACTAGACACTATTTAGGTAAAACTGTTACAACCAGAAGCTTAATAAACATTTAACAACTAGACACTATTTAGGTAAAACTGCTACAACCAGAAGCTTAATAAACATTTAATGACTAGACACTATTTTAGTAAAACTGCTACAACCAGAAGCTTAATAAACATTTAACGACTAGACACTATTTTAGTAAAACTGCTACAACCAGAAGCTTAATAAACATTTAACAACTAGACACTATTTAGGTAAAACTGCTACAACCAGAAGCTTAATAAACATTTAACAACTAGACACTATTTAGGTAAAACTGCTACAACCAGAAGCTTAATAAACATTTAACGACTAGACGTTATTTTAGTAAAACTGCTACAACCAGAAGCTTAATAAACATTTAACGACTAGACGCTATTTTAGTAAAACTGCTACAACCAGAAGCTTAATAAACATTTAACAACTAGACACTATTTTAGTAAAACTGCTACAACTAGAAGCTTAATAAACATTTAACAACTAGACGCTATTTTAGTAAAACCGCTACAACTAGAAGCTTAATAAACATTTAACGACTAGACGCTATTTTAGTAAAACTGCTACAACTAGAAGCTTAATAAACATTTAACGACTAGACGCTATTTTAGTAAAACTGCTGCAACCAGAAGCTTAATAAACATTTAACGACTAGACGCTATTTTAGTAAAACTGCTACAACCAGAAGCTTAATAAACATTTAACAACTAGACACTATTTAGGTAAAACTGCTACAACCAGAAGCTTAATAAACATTTAACGACTAAACGTAATTTTAGTAAAACTGCTACAACCAGAAGCTTAATAAACATTTAACGACTAGACGTTATTTTAGTAAAACTGCTACAACCAGAAGCTTTATAACCATTTAACAACTAGACACTATTTAGGTAAAACTGCTACAACCAGAAGCTTAATAAACATTTAACAACTAGACACTATTTTAGTAAAACTGCTACAACCAGAAGCTTAATAAACATTTAACGACTAGTCGCTATTTTAGTAAAACTGCTACAACCAGAAGCTTAATAAACATTTAACGACTAGAAACTATTTTGGTAAAACTGCTACAACCAGAAGCTTAATAAACATTTATCAACTAGACACTATTTAGGTAAAACTGCTACAACCAGAAGCTTAATAAACATTTAACGACTAGACACTATTTTAGTAAAACTGCTACAACCAGAAGCTTAATAAACATTTAACAACTAGACACTATTTAGGTAAAACTGTTACAACCAGAAGCTTAATAAACATTTAACGACTAGACACTATTTTAGTAAAACTGCTACAACCAGAAGCTTAATAAACATTTAACAACTAGACACTATTTAGGTAAAACTGCTACAACCAGAAGCTTAATAAACATTTAACAACTAGACACTATTTAGGTAAAACTGTTACAACCAGAAGCTTAATAAACATTTAACAACTAGACACTATTTAGGTAAAACTGCTACAACCAGAAGCTTAATAAACGTTTAACGACTAGACGTTATTTTAGTAAAACTGCTACAACCAGAAGCTTAATAAACATTTAACGACTAGACACTATTTTAGTAAAACTGCTACAACCAGAAGCTTAATAAACATTTAACAACTAGACACTATTTAGGTAAAACTGCTACAACCAGAAGCTTAATAAACATTTAACAACTAGACACTATTTTAGTGAAACTGCTACAACTAGAAGCTTAATAAACATTTAACGACTAGACGCTATTTTAGTAAAACTGCTACAACCAGAAGCTTAATAAACATTTATCGACTAGAAACTATTTTGGTAAAACTGCTACAACCAGAAGCTTAATAAACATTTAACAACTAGACACTATTTAGGTAAAACTGCTACAACCAGAAGCTTAATAAACATTTAACGACTAGACGCTATTTTAGTAAAACTGCTACAACCAGAAGCTTAATAAACATTTAACAACTAGACACTATTTAGGTAAAACTGCTACAACCAGAAGCTTAATAAACATTTAACAACTAGACACTATTTTAGTAAAACTGCTACAACCAGAAACTTAATAAACATTTAACGACTAGACACTATTTTAGTAAAACTGCTACAACCAGAAGCTTAATAAACATTTAACGACTAGACACTATTTTAGTAAAACTGCTACAACCAGAAGCTTAATAAACATTTAACGACAAGACACTATTTTAGTAAAACTACTACAACCAGAAGCTTAATAAACATTTAACAACTAGACACTATTTAGGTAAAACTGCTACAACCAGAAGCTTAATAAACATTTAACGACTAGACACTACTTAGTTAAAACTGCTACAACCAGAAGCTTAATAAACATTTAACGACTAGACACTATTTTAGGAAAACTGCTACAACCAGAAGCTTAATAAACATTTAACGACAAGACACTATTTTAGTAAAACTACTACAACCAGAAGCTTAATAAACATTTAACGACTAGACGTTATTTTAGTAAAACTGCTACAACCAGAAGCTTAATAAACATTTAACGACTAGACGCTATTTTAGTAAAACTGCTACAACCAGAAGCTTAATAAACATTTAACAACTAGACACTATTTTAGTAAAACTGCTACAACTAGTAGCTTAATAAACATTTAACAACTAGACGCTATTTTAGTAAAACCGCTACAACTAGAAGCTTAATAAACATTTAACGACTAGACGCTATTTTAGTAAAACTGCTACAACTAGAAGCTTAATAAACATTTAACGACTAGACGCTATTTTAGTAAAACTGCTACAACCAGAAGCTTAATAAACATTTAACGACTAGACGCTATTTTAGTAAAACTGCTACAACCAGAAGCTTAATAAACATTTAACAACTAGACACTATTTAGGTAAAACTGCTACAACCAGAAGCTTAATAAACATTTAACGACTAAACGTAATTTTAGTAAAACTGCTACAACCAGAAGCTTAATAAACATTTAACGACTAGACGCTATTTTAGTAAAACTGCTACAACCAGAAGCTTTATAACCATTTAACAACTAGACACTATTTAGGTAAAACTGCTACAACCAGAAGCTTAATAAACATTTAACAACTAGACACTATTTTAGTAAAACTGCTACAACTAGAAGCTTAATAAACATTTAACGACTAGTCGCTATTTTAGTAAAACTGCTACAACCAGAAGCTTAATAAACATTTAACGACTAGAAACTATTTTGGTAAAACTGCTACAACCAGAAGCTTAATAAACATTTATCAACTAGACACTATTTAGGTAAAACTGCTACAACCAGAAGCTTAATAAACATTTAACGACTAGACACTATTTTAGTAAAACTGCTACAAACCAGAAGCTTAATAAACATTTAACAACTAGACACTATTTAGGTAAAACTGTTACAACCAGAAGCTTAATAAACATTTAACAACTAGACACTATTTAGGTAAAACTGCTACAACCAGAAGCCTAATAAACATTTATCAACTAGACACTATTTAGGTAAAACTGCTACAACCAGAAGCTTAATAAACATTTAACGACTAGACACTATTTTAGTAAAACTGCTACAACCAGAAGCTTAATAAACATTTAACAACTAGACACTATTTAGGTAAAACTGTTACAACCAGAAGCTTAATAAACATTTAACAACTAGACACTATTTAGGTAAAACTGCTACAACCAGAAGCCTAATAAACATTTAACGACTAGACGTTATTTTAGTAAAACTGCTACAACCAGAAGCTTAATAAACATTTAACGACTAGACGCTATTTTAGTAAAACTGCTACAACCAGAAGCTTAATAAACATTTAACAACTAGACACTATTTAGGTAAAACTGCTACAACCAGAAGCTTAATAAACATTTAACAACTAGACACTATTTTAGTGAAACTGCTACAACTAGAAGCTTAATAAACATTTAACGACTAGACGCTATTTTAGTAAAACTGCTACAACCAGAAGCTTAATAAACATTTAACAACTAGACACTATTTTAGTAAAACTGCTACAACCAGAAACTTAATAAACATTTAACGACTCAACACTATTTTAGTAAAACTGCTACAACCAGAAGCTTAATAAACATTTAACGACTAGACACTATTTTAGTAAAACTGCTACAACCAGAAGCTTAATAAACATTTAACAACTAGACACTATTTAGGTAAAACTGCTACAACCAGAAGCTTAATAAACATTTAACGACTAGACACTATTTTAGTAAAACTGCTACAACCAGAAGCTTAATAAACATTTAACAACTAGACACTATTTAGGTAAAACTGCTACAACCAGAAGCTTAATAAACATTTAACAACTAGACACTATTTTAGTAAAACTGCTACAACCAGAAACTTAATAAACATTTAACGACTCAACACTATTTTAGTAAAACTGCTACAACCAGAAGCTTAATAAACATTTAACGACTAGACACTATTTTAGTAAAACTGCTACAACCAGAAGCTTAATAAACATTTAACGACTAGACACTATTTTAGGAAAACTGCTACAACCAGAAGCTTAATAAACATTTAACGACAAGACACTATTTTAGTAAAACTACTACAACCAGAAGCTTAATAAACATTTAACAACTAGACACTATTTAGGTAAAACTGCTACAACCAGAAGCTTAATAAACATTTAACGACTAGACACTACTTTTTTAAAGCTGTAATAGACAAAAAAACTGTGTTTCAGTAAACCTTTTTTGAAACAAGAGTGCCATAAAAACACAACGTTCTGTCGTACTTTATTTTTACAATTACGTTATCGTTACACCAGCAACTTAAATCTTATGTGGTAATTATAACATGAACCTTTATCTTATGTGGTAATTATAACATGAACCTTTATCTTATGTGGTAATTATAACATGAACCTTTATCTTATGTGGTAATTATAACATGAACCTTTATCTTATGTGGTAATTATAACATGAACTTTTATCTTATGTGGTAATTATAACATGAACCTTTATCTTATGTGGTAATTATAACATGAACTTTTATCTTATGTGGTAATTATAACATGAACCTTTATCTTATGTGGTAATTATAACATGAACCTTTATCTTATGTGGTAATTATAACACTTTTACTTTACTTTATCAGAACAATACTTTCATATTACATTAGAAAATTAACTCTCATATTTTTCAAATTTACTTTATCTAAATGCAGACTGGGGTTATCTTTATAACACATTGTTCCCTTCTATATATGTGTACGTGTGGAATCAAATTTGAGGACTGAAATCTCTCGTAGTGTTTTAGTATAAATAAATGTGTTTGTTTTTCAACAGTATCGTACTGAGCCGTTAGGCCTAGTATATAATTTTTTAAACGCTGCATTGTCTTAAGAAAGATTTGTATTATTGGAAAGTATTACAAAGAATCTTATTACTGTTGCTGTTTAAAATGATTGGTCACAAGTTGTCCATATTTATAGAACTGGTCTACAAAAACGACATCAGTGGTCGGATTTAACTCCTCTTATATCAGTTTACCATTTAATATCCAATTTTTAAATGCATAGAGAAAAATTAACGAATTGTATATTAAAATATGGTGAAGCAATGGAACACTATTCCAAAGATTAGCTTTCATACCACAGATGATACAGTTAGAACTTACATATTTGATTCACGGCAAATTTCGGCCATTTTACAACAGTGCAAAGTCTCCAAGGGTAAAATGTGGCTGGAGGCATACGTCACAGTTCCCAATTTTTAACTACTAACCAGAGAGAAGAAGTACCATCATTTGCCACCACAGTACTTTGAAACAAAAAAACGGAATTGAACGTCACTTTTATGACGTACTCACAGCCGAAAATACGGAGTATGTTAGTAAGCATCATGTCTCAAACTACGGGCCCTTCAACAACCCCAATACAATTAAAGTCATTTGAGTTTCTTATGCAACGTTTACTTTATCTATAGCTATTCTGAGTATATGGCAACCGTATAAAATTACTGATACATATGTCAGTTCGCTATGGCATAATACAGAGCTATAAAAACAATAATTACATATCCACTGATATCTAAACATAGAAGTTCCCACTACTATACAAGGCATGTTTATGAATCCTACTTTTTCACTTACTTTTCAGAGATCTTGAGAACAGTAATTGCATGTTTCATTTCCACAAATTAATTCGTATTTTCAAGGCTTGAAGAACACGTGGTAATCCCTAATTCTGAACCACTGATTAAAGTAAGTTACTTTATCGTGTCTTTTGTTTTGGGTTCTGTCTCTCTTACGTATAAATTTATGTAAACTTGTCTGTTTCTTTTAACGCAAAGATACGCAATGGGCTATATGCGCTCTGCTCACCACAGGGAATCAAATCCCAGATTTATACATTTTAAGCTTCTAAACTTACCGCTGATTCAACAGAGAACTTTTCTGTAAGGAAAATAATGAATGTTAGAAGAATATTAAGCAAAAATCTACACATCAAATATCACACTTAACACATCAAATATCACACTTAACACATCAAATACCACACTTAACACATCAAATATTACACTTAACACATCAAATATCACACTTAACACATTAAATATCACACGAAATGTTTTACGTCATATATTTATCGACGAATACGCTAACAATCTCAATGTATGGATAACAAGGAAGCCAGTATTAAAGCAATATAATTCACCTGAATGCTATTCAATACAGATCACCACAAGCTAGGTATTCAGAGCTACCTGATATTATCACCTTTTCACCTGTGTTTATGACGCTTTTCAGCTACCTAGAGCATCACAAAGCTGAAAACCGGAGAACAGCCAAACCCGACATCAACAGGCCTAACGCCTACCTAGTTGTAACAGTAACTATGATTTTATCATTACTTGATAGAGTAAGGTCCGGCATGGCCAGGTGGGTAAGGCGTTTGACTCGTAAGCTGAGAGTGGCCCTTTCAGCCGTGGGGGCATTATAATGTGACGGTCGTTCCCAATGTTCGTTGGTAAAAGAGCAGCCCAAGAGTTAGCGGTGGGTGGTGATGACTAGCTACCTTCCCTCTAGTCTTACACTGCTAAATTAGGGACAACTAGCGCAGATAGCCCTCGGGTAGCTTTACACGAATTTCAAAACACACAAAAAATATTTGATAGAGCAAAATAGTGTTCATAATCTATAACCATCTATTTTATTGTTATTATGTGCTATGTATATAAATCTTTAGAATACACTATATCACCTAGTAATCGACGTACATCATCCTATATAAAAGTAAACAAACATATACAAATATATATATTAAAGAAAGCTGTGTAGAGCTGGATACTGAACTGTAAAAGGAACCAAACAAGATGGGGTGGAAGTGACCTTAATCTAGCTGATAATTACAGAGCAGATGAGCTATTTTTACATGAAAAACAAAATCCCTAGACTACTGGCTTTCTCACTGACAAAACAAATAGAACCAGAATTGAAAATGGTATAATGTTACTTTAGTATATTATATAATAGTCATATACTTGTGTTCTAAAGTTAACTAAATGAAGGTTATAATAATGAAAGTTGAGGTTATATTCCAACACACTCTTCAACAAAGAGATGGCTTAGAAAGGTCGAAACGTTGTTCTATACTTTATTTTAATAAAATGTTTAATGCCCATACCAGACGTCTTGAGATACAATCAAATACCCAGTTTTAGACAGACAAAGTGAAGAAACCACTAATGTTGATATTTTATTACACACGTAAAGTCGGAACAGATTATGCACAATCAAAGCTTCCCAGGTCAAACAAAATACGATGTTTATTGGTGATGAATACTAAGATAAATGTTTGTTTTTCCTTTTTACACTTGAAACAAAAACAAGAAAAATACGGAGTTTTACAATTCTCATTCTAAACCCCTATTTTAGATTGGATATGAAAGATATTATGATATAACCAAGCAATGTAAGTCACTGATTTGCACTATTTTTAATATACTTTTGTGACAGCACTATATCATAAGGCCGGCATGCCTAACATGTTCGCTCTTTCAGCCGTGAGAGCGTTATAAAGTACGGTCAATCACACTGTTCGTTGGTAAATGAGTACTCCAAGAGGTGGCGGTGGATGGTGATGACTAGCTGCCTTCCCTCTAGTCTTACACTGCTAAATGAGGGACGGCTAGCACAGATAGCCCTCGAGTAGCTTTGCGCGAGACTAAAAAACAAACAAATAAGAAGGATCTAGAAGACACTAGCTACACGCAAAGCTACACGAGGGCTATCTGCGTTAGCCATCCCTAATTTAGCAATGTTAGACTATAGGGAAGGCAGCTAATCATCACCACCCACCGCCAACTCTTCGGCTACACTTTTAACAACTAATAGTGGGATAGCCCGTCACATTATAACGCCCCCTCGGCTGAAAGGGCGAGCATGTTTGGTGCGACCGGGATTCGAACCCGCAACCCTCAGATTACGAGTCGAGTGCCTTAACCACCTGGCCATGCCGGGCCGTTTTAGAATTAAAAGTCCTCCTGTAATGAGAAAATGCTGAACTGCTGGTTCCTCACCAATTCGGTAGCCCTCATTAATTACGTGGGGAACTTTTGTAGCTATTTTCTACGCTTTACGGCCATTTCTTGGCGAATTCGGTGATAATGTAACGCGATTAAAGTGCTCGGTACGAGATCCTTTTTCCACGCGAGTGCCTACACGTTTTTCTCTAACGTGCCAACTCGCGTATCCTGCCGATCTGTCGGTCGAGACACATTACCTAAATCTGTGAAAACGCTGATCTCACCGCCAGTGCTTTCAAAGATTCCTGATCAAATCTTGACGTCAGCCATATTTCACTTTGCATGAGTTATGAGGCATGAAAAGATTTGGCTCGCAGAGAGTAAGTCTATTTCTCACGATTTATTATAAGACTGCAAAAAAGAAGAAACTTTTCTTGCTAATGTAATATAACCACAAACGTAGGAAAGAAATTATGTTCGTCATTTTCTGCTAAATTATAATAAGATTTGAAACATTTGTTAACAGCATGTCACCAAAGACGAACGTGAGAAATAAGTTACGATGCTACGAATAATTTTTTTTTTTTACGTCTAAACGTCGTAATTAGTGTATTGCAAAAAGAAATTATGAGCTGATTACTAGATCAAGTTTAATTAGTTGTTATTTTTCTAGATGTGGAACTAGACATGAAATATTACAATACATAATATGTGACAGGGAACACGTTGATTGCAATAACAACTCTCCTAGATACGGTGTTGTATAGTTTTTTACGGTACATAGAGATTACAAGAAGTGAAATGCTCTACTGGAAATTTAACTAGTTCCAAGTTTAGAAACACGTGTAGTAAACAAAAAATCTAATATTCACAACTGTATGTTAAATATAACCTCAGATTTGGAACAGTCATAGTCATGGGTAATGGTTTTGTTGTCTGGTTACGCCAGTACAATTTGGTGAACATATCCCAATTCTGGTGTTTCATTTCTAATTGTCGTAAATATACAATGCATTTATTCATCTCAGAACGGCTGGTATGGGTATTAAAACTTTTATAGGTAAGCAGAGAACTACGTTTCGACCTTCCTAGGTCATCTTCGGGTTATCAAAGAAACCCTGCTTATACAGCAACTAAAACCAAAATTAAACTAATATAAAGGAACACTTTTATACCTATAGTAATTAATAACCTAACATACAACCACAACGCCCCCTATAATCCCGTACCTCTTTATACTCTAGTCCCTAAGACACGTATCCGACAACGGTTAGTTGCAAACTGTCTTTTAACCTGAAGATGACCTACAAAGGTCGAAACATTGTTCTCTGTTTATCAATAAATGTGTTAATAACCACACCAGCCGTTCTGAGATACATTTTTATTTCAAGTGGGTTTCTCGTCATCAAGGATATACAATGCATTCAGTAACATTCAATTATCAAAACTATGTTTCACCAATCAATTTATAGCTACAGTTTGAAGATATTGGTTTTTATTATATCGTTAAAAACACCAGTTAAACTGGGACAAGAATGAGTCGTGTTCGAGTTTAAAATATGTTCTGTTGTGTCAGAAACTATTTACTGAAATTGTGTTTAAGAAGAAATATTTTCGCATGTTTGTGTTAGTTGTACAACTAACTACATCCAGTGAGGAGGTACTCAGTATCACATCCAGTGACGAGGCACTCAGTATCACATCCAATGACAAGGCACTCAGTATCACATCCAGTGACAAGGCACTCAGTATCACATCCAGTGACGAGGCACTCAATATCACATCCAGTGACAAGGCACTCAGTATCACATCCAGTGACGAGGCACTCAGTATCACATCCAGTGACAAGGCACTCAGTATCACATCCAGTGACGAGGCACTCAGTATCACATCCAGTGACAAGGCACTCAGTATCACATCCAGTGACGAGGCACTCAGTATCACATCCAGTGACGAGGCACTCAGTATCACATCCAGTGACGAGGCACTCAGTATCACATCCAGTGACGAGGCACTCAGTATATTAACTTGTTCATGCTTTCTCTAATTAAATACTGACTTGTTATTTCATTCACACTATTAAAACAACAACACGTAGAACAAAATCAACTGATAAACCACAATAAAAACAGGATAAACTCAAGTGTTTTCGACTGGCTTATCTGTCAAAATCTACAGTTTTATCATTACGTTTTAAAATGTATGATTATACACTATTTTAATGTTATTTGGTTTCAACGTTTAATATGGTTTGGTTTAATGGAAAGATACTAAATTCGTTATAACTAGATTTTGTTAAAACGTACGTCAATATTCATGTTCGTATAAGGTATCAGTTTGTTTTAAACTAACCAAGGTTTCATGGATTAAGTCATAAGACTACGTATTCATATTACATCGCTGTTTTAGAAATCTAATCCCAAATATTGAAGCGATTTTTTCTTCACTAAGAATTTACGTCATGAAATATTTGGAAAAAAAAAATTAGCAAATATGAAACGCACTGGTTCGTAGCTCGGTAGATTTTGCATACATTTCTTATTGCTTAATAACGGAAATGCATATGGTCTTCTAACATGCAATCGGATTAAGAGTTAGCGGAAAATGTTCGAGGTAAGTAGCTTTTAATCACATTATGTTATTAGTGGTTTGTGGTGCGGTGACACTGTCTGCGCGGACGTTCAGACAGTGGTTCCATCAGAGCGAAGCTGAAACGAAACAAATCCTTTAGAGCAAATGTAGAGATATCGTTTTACTTCGCTTAAAGCTTCTACGTGGTTTCTCTTACTGACCTATGACACTGCTACTTGGCCCCTGATATTAGCCTTATCCCACGAGAGATTAATTCTTCATCTATAGCTTTATCCCACGAGAGATTAATTCTTCGTATCTTCCATCGAATTAAGTGGCCATTATCGGATAACGACGAAGCTGATTGTTAAGTTATGTCTGTGGATTTGGGAACATCTTACAAAACCCGCTTTTAACCTCGTGAGAATCCTCTTATGGTTTATTTCATAAAGCTGAACATGTCTCGGTTTTGTTCTACTTTTGTATGCACCATCAGTGTTGAAAGTGCTTCATGTCCTTTACGTGTAATAAATTGTATATGTATATGTATGTGTTATTGTTTATGCTCCTACGCAACAAAAAATTTTGTTTGTTTTGAATTTCGCGCAAAACTACACGATGGCTATCTACGCTAGCCGTCCCTAATTTAGCGGTATAAGGCTAGAGGGAAAGCAGCTAGTCAGCACCACCCACCGCCAACTCTTGGACTACGCTTTTTACGTACGAATAGTACTATGTAACACAAATTTTGTTCCTGGATAGTATGTGTTATTTCTTAATTGCTTATGTTGTAAAAGTACAGAAAATGAGCATTGTTCCTTCAAACTTTGCTTTTGTGACCTGGATAATGAAATTTATAAATTAACCTATTTTCTATGTAAAAACGGACAAATTTGTACATTTTCATTTACATAAGGTCTGAATAAAACAACATATGAATCAAGATTTACATGTATTTATACTAAAGTTATACAAAAATGTTTAGACGTGAGTAGTTTTCGAGATTTGTGACTGTTATGTAAATCACTTTCACGTGTAAGCCCCCAAATATAGTCTCCCATCATGTTTTTGTTATACGCTCCCAGGTCACAAAAGCAAAGTTTGAAGAGAAAAAAAAAGGTCTTTTCCATTTACTTTAGACATAAGCAACTGGGAAATAACACTTTCTGTCCAGGAACAAGAAAAAGTAAAAATTTTGTTACATAGTGTGGTCGTATTAACCGTAACATTATAATGCCTTCACGGCTGAAAGGTCGAGCATGTTTGATGTGACGGAGATTCTAACCCGTGACCCTTAGATTACGACCCTAACCACCTGGCCGCAACAAAAATAAGGAGGTAAAATTGATTACACAACCGGTTGATAAAATCTATTTATATTTATGATAATAAAACTCAAGGAAATCTTATAATAGCACCTACGACACCTATTGTTGCATGGGGTAGGTGGTTGCTTCATTCCTACTTGTCTCTTTTTCGAGGGTAACCATGGATGTTTGTGGTACTGAACCTGTGATTCAACACCAGCAGACTTTAAATTGGGTCGTTCTTCAAACTTTTCCTCAAATCACGAGGAGTCTGAACTGTTAGTTTAGGATACGTGATGTAAGGGTATCTAACATCAGTTAGATTTGTCGTCCTAACTATTCATTGTGGATGGTGGGGTCACTACAAGTCGTCTGGAGATTATACATCGACCCCTTCTATCTTGTAACTGCGTCTACACAGAAATTTATTTAATTTCTGGGATGGTTTGGTTCACGGCAGTTCTGTTTGTGGTTTACACAGAGCTGTGATTGTGTTTATACTTCCTACGTGTCTGAAAGTGAGTTCGGGAAGATTCGAGCTATCAGGTGTCTATATGTATTTATTGATTCATGAATTACCATCGAGATAAAAAATCGAAGCGATGGTTAAAGAGCAAAAAGCCTAGACTATAAAGTACTATAAATCTCTATTAAGGCATATTTAAAGTTAGGTTATTATGAAATTGATTAGAGGTTTCCACCTACAGATCAAACACTGAAAACAATTAGAAAAAAACAATAACGAATGTCCGTATACACAATGTATCTCCTATTCAATACAAGCCTATGATTGGTTTCTTTAACTTATTTACTTATTTTGTGTCCTATTATAGGAAGTACTTGCGTGCCATATTTACGTGTACGTCAGAGGCGTTGCCAGACAGTGGCACACGGATCCAGTGCCCCGATTTTATCTGGCAGTGCCATAAATTCCATAGTTGGCGACACACTGAAACGCTGAAGACTCACGTATTTATAATTCTATAAATTCATTGAATACAATGATGGTAAACTAGGGGTACTATTTTACTGACAATAAAATAAAAGTAAAGAGTTATTTTCATATTAACTTACGTGCATCATACTTACAAATCTCTGCTACCTATACATGTTATGTTGGAGTTATCACACTTCGTTTGCTCTCCTAATTTTTATCAGGACTAATGCTCGTTGGGTTCCATTGTTGAGAAACTTAAGAAAGGTAAAACATAAGTCACTTCACAAATTTTGACTTTTTGATGTATTTCTCTTCCTTTAATTCAAACAGAAAGTATTATTAGGAAAGCACACAATATTTAGTCTGAATTAATCATATGTGTAACAACAAGCCAGACAAAATGATATGATATTACAGAACAACAATAAAGGACAGTAATGTTACATATAAAGTAACTAAAAAACAGAATGATATGATACTACAGAACAACAATAAAGGACAGTAGGGATATACATGAAGTACCTAAGAAAGAGAATGATGTGATAATACAGAACAATAACAGAGGACAGTGGTGATATACATTAAGTAACTAAGAAACAGAATGATATTATATTACAGAACAACAATAGAGGACAGTAGTGATATTCATGAAACAACCAAGAAAAGGAATGATATTATATTAGAGAATAACAATAGAGGACAGCAGTGATATACATGAAGTAACCAAGAAAGAAGATGATATGATATAACAGAACAGCAATAGAAGACAGTAGTGATATACATGGAACAACCAAAAAAGAGAATGATATGATATTACAAAAGAAAACATTAGAGGACAGTAATGATATACATGAAACAACCAAGAAACAGAAAAATATGATATTACAGAACAGCAATAGAGGAAAGTAGTGATATACATGTAACAAGCAAAAAAAGAATGGTATGATATTACAGAAAACAATAGAGGAGAGTAGTGATAGACATGAAGTACCTAAAAAAAGAGAATGATATTTTATTACAGAACAACAATAGAGGACAGTAGTGAAATACATGAAAAGATAGACAATGAAGTACCTAAAAACAATAGAATGGTATTTTACATACATAGAACAACAATAGAGGACAGTAGTGATATACATGAAAGAACGAAGAAATAAATTAGAGATGATATTACAGAACAAGAGGACAACATGAAATACAACCAAGAATAAGAATGGTTTGTTATTACAGAACAACAAAAGAGGACAGTAGTGATATAGATGAATCAACCGAGATAGAGAATGATATGATATTGCAGAACAACAATAGAAGACAGTAGGGATATACATAAAATATCGAAGAAAGAAAATGATATTATATTACAGAACAACAATACAGGACAGTAGTGATATACGTGAAGCAACAGAAAAAAGAATGATATGATATTAGAAAACCACAACAAAGGACAGTAGAAGAAAAAAAAAGATTTAACAACGAAGAATGAGAATTATATTACATTAGAGAACAACAACAGAGGACAGTAGCGATATACATGAAACAACGAAGAAAAGGAATGGTATGATATTACAGAACAACAATAGAGGAGAGTAGTAATACACCTGAAACAACCAAGAAAAGGAATGGTATGATATTACAGAACAACAATAGAACACAGTAGTGATATACATGAAGTAACTAAGATAGAGAATGATATGATATTACAGAACAACAATAGAGGACAGTAGTGATATACATAAAATAACCAAGAAAAAATGATATGATATTAAAGAACAACAATAAAGGACAATATGGATATACATAAAACATCGAAGAAAGAGAATGATTTATATTAGAGAATAACAATAGAGAACAGCAGTGATATACATGAATCAATCAAGAAAGAGAATTATAAGATATTGAAAAGTTACTTAAAATTAATCATACCGACACATCACAAATATTCTTAATAATGTATTTGTGATTTCTTTATCAGTTCCTTACGTGTTTAACACAGAATGTTCACATACAGGTACTATATTCGTGTATTCGTCCTCTGTTTTACGCTGATGGATGAAGGGAGGACATCAAGCCAAGAACGACCAACATTTGGATTGTTCTTGTTTGAATCAATGGTTGGGTTTAACAATTTTTCCCGGTGTGAGAAGCGTTATTTTTTGCCGCAGTGCGACACGAATCATCATTCCTTGTCTTCATAGTCGAACAGTTTAAAAATAAAACAGGCAAGATAAGAGTTTTTGTTCTTTTAATAATCCATTCTTCCGAGAAATAAAGAAATATCTGGTGTTTGCCTATCTGGGGTTTGAGCCTTTGCGGATGTCCATCCTTAGATAATGTCGATACATAATTAAATTTTTACCATTGTGTTTGTTTACAAGGCTATTATTTCATCTCTACAATATATACATATTAGTTCACACTGTACAAAATTGCGTATATTTTCTTACATGCTAACATGAACATACCATCTTTTATATTATTGAATTAGTTTAGATCAGTTTTATATTACATTTTCAAATGGTATAAAATATTTCGTGTCTTGACAACAATTGACGATTCATGATTCTTCGGTCGAATCTTCTCGACCACTCTCTCTCAGTGGGTAAAAAAGTAGTTGATACGTCTTGGGAGTTCCACGTCTGGTATTCTTATGTATTAAATTCTTTGTGTGTCACGTGTAGTTGGTAAGGTATCTCTTACTCAATTTGTGTGTATATCTCGAGTGTGCTTTGCACAGCACGTGACAGTTATAATGGCGATATAGCAGCTCATAGAATGTTTCTGCGATTTTTGTTTCTTTGCCTTTTTCTCTCCAAACAGTATGTCACGGACTTGAAACGGTGGAAAACCGGTTTTATGGCGGTTAGAGTACCGATAACCCATTGTGTAGCTTCGTGTTTAGTTTCAAACAAATTTAGGGTTTTATTTTTTCAAGTATAAACTTCTGACTCATATTTCCATATTTTGGCCGATTTAAGATGTAATTACAGCCATGGCTATTGAGAGTTCCCTTTTGTTTATATAACACGAGGCAACGCCTGAATGTACACATCTTTGATATAAATGTATTTAAAACGACTACAGAATATATAACACATTTATTTCATTTTTTTTAATAATTCGTCACAACTCAAAGTTATAAAAATGAATCCACATGTTAGTCTGGATATTTGTTTACCCGTTTCTGACCATTATTCTGAAACCTAAATTATATTAAGAAGTATTTGACTGAGATATTTCGAGGTATCTCTCCCAGTATATCAGTAGTAACCTTTGGGACTTATAACAACAACAACAAAAAAAGAAAACTTGGAGTTCGATACCAATAGTGGGCACAGCGCAGAAAGACCGTTGCGTCATTTTGCGTTAGAACTAAAAGCAAACAGAAACTTACAATTGGTTATTGAAAAAAAAATCGTTAAATTTCATAATAGTTGAGAAGTATTAGTAAGTTTCAGGTTGTGTTCTAACAGTATATGCGTTCTCAACATTTGTATTATTATAAAATACACTGTATTTTAACTAATTCACAACTTCAGTTGTCTTGGTACAAAGAATATTTTCGTTACTCGATGTAGTAGGAATCAGTTGTAATATATAAGTATTTTCTAAGTTGGACCAAACTGATACAAAACATGATTGCAACTGATCTGTTCATTAGTTAACAGTGTCTGATAATTGTAGAACATTATAAAAATTTATGTGCAGGATACACCAAAACTGTTTCGTCTGACTTAGTGACGTTGTCTATGAACGTGTGTTTAAACTCTCGCTGCGTCTGTTCGCGTCGCTCTAACACGAATGTCACGCGAACTACAGTGAAGCGTTTTTGTAACAATGTCCAAGGTTCAAGATTCATGTCTCTGAAACAGAAGTGAACAGCTATGTCATCATAATTCCCATGTAAATCTAGTGACCATTGCTTTCTTGAAAAGCAAACTAGGACAACATGAGATCAAGTCTATATCGTGGACACGTAAATAATACTTTAGTTGTTGTGGAACAACATTCAAAGTTGATTTATGTGTATTTATGCGAGTGTTCGTTTATTAGACATTCCTTATAAATTATGCGGATATTCAGTATTACCCGCTGACTGGCTTGTTTGATCTACATCGTAAAGTGTCCTTTTGTTTCTGTCGGGTTCGGATCCCCGTCACACCAAACATGCTCGCTCTTTCAGTTATGGGGACGTTATAATGTGACGGTCAATCCCACTATTCGTTGGTAAAAGAGCAGCCCAAGAGTTTGTGGTGGGTGGTGGGTGGTGATGACTAGCTGCCTTCCCTCTAGTCTTACACTGCTAAATTAGGGACGGCTAGCGCAGATAGCCCTCGTGTAGCTTTACGCGAAATTAAAAAACAAACAAACTTGTTTCTGTCACTTCCAAGTATTATGCTGGAAAAGTTTTTTAAACATAAAAGCACCATAAGCACGAGCTGAAAGTCAATAACACCCAGACCAAAATAAGTCGGCGTGAAAGGATTAATTCAAAATTGAATTGATTGGTGAAAAATCGAAAGCCAGTTTTGTAGTAACCATTGTTTTTACTCTGGTTTAATATTTCTAGAATAATCAACATATGAAAAAAATATTTAACGATTCTGCAAGGAATTTTAAGAATATATATATATGAGTGTGTGTGTGAACGGAACTATGTACCTATGGAACTGGAAGTGATTGAACACATGAGTAGTTTGGGCTGCACTGCAGCTTCCAAAGGACGTCGCCTCACGCTGGTTGGCTGATGTAGAGAGGGGGGAAGGAAAGAGTGGTTGATGAAATCAAAGATGACAATTTGATAGTGTTAAAAGTTGTCACCAGATAGCATTGCT
Source organism: Tachypleus tridentatus (assembly GCF_004210375.1). Lineage (NCBI taxonomy): Eukaryota > Metazoa > Arthropoda > Merostomata > Xiphosura > Limulidae > Tachypleus > Tachypleus tridentatus. Next base: position 147,325,337 of record NC_134826.1, read on the forward strand.
AACCCGCTATGACTCATACATGTCTGTATAAGAATATAATTAATTAATTAATTAAAAAAAGATTCATGGCACAAATTCATTCATAATTAATCTGCCCTTAAAAGAACATTTGATACTAATTCATTAACTCAATTATAATTGTCATATAAAGGTGTTTGTCTTGTCATATACGCCACAACACGAGGGCTATCTGTTCTAGCCGTCCCTAATTAAGCAGTGAAAGACTACAGGGAAGTCAGCTAGTCATCACCATCCATTGCTAACTTTTCTTTCACCAACAAATAGTGCAATTGACCGTAATATTATAACACCCACATTGTCAAATGAACAAGCATCTTTGGTGGAGTGAGGATTCGAAACCGAGACCCTAAGATTAAGAGGCGGGCGCTCTAAACACCTGGCCATGTCGCGCCCTTTTCAGTTTGTAGGAGTAGTTTTAGAACACTCTAAGCTCACGAAACTTAAAAAAAAGTAGACAAAATATAATTACTTTCAAAGATGGGTATTTTAGTAAGAAACTCAATGTTCATTGTGAAAAACTCAACCGTTTCAGTGTTTATCTATATGGTTTTTTTCATTACGACTAGAACTTTTGCAACCAAAAATACTGTATGGGATGTCGTACATAGTTTAAATGTATAACTGTTTTTGTTTTGCTTCAGGTTTGTAAAGAATGTGGTAGAAAAGTACGAACAGGAAAATAGCTAATGTTAATATGAGGTGTACTACCATAAAATGTGTGATCACAATTATTTAAAGTAACGACAACAATAACATTCGTGATCCTTCAATTACAATTTATTATTTGAGAATTTTTGTGCGGAGCTATACGTAAGTGTTATCTGCACATTGTATTTCATACTTTTGTGACGATAAACTAGAGATAAGACAACTGATTATCCAAGACGATAAACTAGAGATAAGACAGCTGATTATCCAAGACGATAAACTAGATATAAGACAGCTGATTATCCAAGACGATAAACTAGAGATAAGACAACTGATTATCCAAGACGATAAACTGGAGATAAAACAGCTGATTATCCAAGACGATAAACTAGAGATAAGACAACTGATTATCCAAGACGATAAACTACAGATAATACAACTGATTATCCAAGACGATAAACTAGAGATAAGACAACTGATTATCCAAGACGATAAACTGGAGATAAGACAGCTGATTATCCAAGACGATAAACTAGAGATAAGACAACTGATTATCCAAGACGATAAACTACAGATAATACAACTGATTATCCAAGACGATAAACTAGAGATAAGACAGCTGATTATTCAAGACGATAAACTAGAGATAAGACAGCTGATTATTCAAGACGATAAACTAGAGATATGACAGCTGATTATCCAAGACGATAAACTAGAGATAAGACAGCTGATTATTCAAGACGATAAACTAGAGATAAGACAACTGATTATCAAGACGATAAACTAGAGATAAGACAGCTGATTATTCAAGACGATAAACTAGAGATAAGACAACTGATTATCCAAGACGATAAACTGGAGATAAGACAGCTGATTATCCAAGACGATAAACTAGAGATAAGACAACTGATTATCCAAGACGATAAACTAGAGATAAGACAGCTGATTATCCAAGACGATAAACTAGAGATAAGACAACTGATTATCCAAGACGATAAACTAGAGATAAGACAACTGATTATTCAAGACGATAAAATGGAGATAAGACAGCTGATTATCCAAGACGATAAACTAGAGATAAGACAGCTGATTATTCAAGACGATAAACTAGAGATAAGACAACTGATTATCCAAGACGATAAACTAGAGATAAGACAGCTGATTATCCAAGACGATAAACTAGAGATAAGACAGCTGATTATTCAAGACGATAAACTGGAGATAAGACAGCTGATTATTCAAGACGATACACTAGAGATAAGACAGCTGATTATTCAAGACGATAAACTAGAGATATGACAGCTGATTATCCAAGACGATAAACTAAAGATAAGACAGCTGATTATTCAAGACGATAAACTAGAGATAAGACAGCTGATTATTCAAGACGATAAACTAGAGATAAGACAGCTGATTATCCAATACGATAAACTAGAGATAAGACAGCTGATTATCCAAGACGATAAACTAGAGATAAGACAGCTGATTATTCAAGACGATAAACTAGAGATAAGACAGCTGATTATTCAAGACGATAAACTAGAGATAAGACAGCTGATTATCCAAGACGATAAACTAGAGATATGACAGCTGATTATCCAAGACGATAAACTAGAGATAAGACAGCTGATTATTCAAGACGATAAACTAGAGATAAGACAGCTGATTATCCAAGACGATAAACTAGAGATAAGACAGCTGATTATTCAAGACGATAAACTAGATATAAGACAGCTGATTATCCAAGACTATAAACTAGAGATAAGGCAGCTGATTATTCAAAACGATAAACCAGAGATAAGACAGCTGATTATCCAAGACGATAAACTAGAGATAAGACAGCTGATTATCCAAGACGATAAACTAGAGATAAGACAGCTGATTATTCAAGACGATAAACTAGAGATAAGAGAGCTGATTATCCAAGACGATAAACTAGAGATAAGACAGCTGATTATCCAAGACGATAAACTAGAGATAAGACAGCTGATTATCGAAGACGATAAACTAGAGATAAGACAACTGATTATCCAAGACGATAAACTAGAGATAAGACAACTGATTATTCAAGACGATAAACTGGAGATAAGACAGCTGATTATTCAAGACGATAAACTGGAGATAAGACAGCTGATTATTCAAGACGATAAACTAGAGATAAGACAACTGATTATCCAAGACGATAAACTGGAGATAAGACAACTGATTATTCAAGACGATAAACTGGAGATAAGACAGCTGATTATTCAAGACGATAAACTGGAGATAAGAGAGCTGATTATTCAAGACGATAAACTAGAGATAAGACAACTGATTATCCAAGACGATAAACTGGAGATAAGACAGTTGATTATCCAAGACGATAAACTAGAGATAAAACAGCTGATTATCCAAGACGATAAACTAGAGATAAGACAACTGATTATCCAAGACGATAAACTAGAGATTAGACAGCTGATTATTCAATAGCATCTATTGCTAACTTTAACCTACTTAACTAAATAGCTGGAACTGACCTTCTCTCTTAACGCACGCATGGCCCACAATAAGCCATAGATAGCCAGATTGTTAGTTTAATAAGTTAACTCTCAAATCACGTAACTGCTGACAGATATGTATATGTATCTTTTATCTACAAAACAAACAAACACTAAAAGCTGCGGTTAAAGAAGTTCATGGAAATCGACTTATTAATGTGAACGTAAAAACTAGGACATAATTGACGAATTAAAGGATATTGAGAAATACCTGGCGTTTTAACCACTCCTCCATGTTTTTACAAAATTGGTTACGTTGTACACAGTATTTTGTATCTAAAATGTAGATTGTTAAGATATTACGTGGGAGATTAATTTGTAATGGATTTATTTTTATTTTTCATTATCCAAATACAAAACAGTTCTGTTTCAAATCTCATGTTAGTCACTTTCTAGCTAATTTACTTTTATCTCATAAGTATTCTATTTTCCATTAGGCTTAACTAAAGTAAGGTTGTTAAGCCTAATACTTACAGGACGTACAAAAAAAAAAAAAAGAAACGTGGAATATTTATACGTTAACTTGAGCTATTTACTGGAAAGTTCTCCGTTAGAGTTTACGCTACGTAAACCAGTTTTGTAATAAGCACAGGTTTCGTCTGGTAGTCAACTGTGTATTAAACTAGGATTTGTTCTTATGCTGATTTTCCAATGTTCAGAAGTAAAATATTGTTACTTAAAGTTAAGCACGAAGCTGTACAATGAGCTATCTGTGCTCCGCCCATCGCGGGTATCAAAACTCAACTCTGTGCTATCGGACGGCTAAAAGTGAGAGATAGATCTGACTTTTGTCATTCTTGGTAGTACGTAGAATGTTTTAGCAAAGCTTATATAAGTGATGTTGGTGAACTTCTAATGTGATTCATCTGTTAAAATGTGTACGTTTGAGAATGATTTTGTTTACTGAAACTGAAATATGTTATAGTATATCGTCGTAGTTTTCTGTTTGATTGTTCAATTGAGCTATTTTCAGGTTTGTAGGAGACTGTTCAACAAACTGTCATTCAACAGCGATGTTTCTATCTTCACCAAAAACTGCTCCAGCTACAAAATTTGATTTATTTGCTTTTCTCAACTCACCAAGAACTGTTTTACTTTCAATCTGATGTACACTCGTCTGTTACTTGTTATTAAATGTAAAAAATACATGAAAATTTAGGAAATAATAAATGGATTGTCGTACATATTGTACGATCCAAATCTCTCAATGAACTAACTCTACTGTGCTCATCAAAAGTATCGAAACCCAATATTTAGAGTGATAAGGCCTCAGACTTACCGCTGAGAAGCCGGAAGTCTTTAGTAAAGGTTTGGTTTGTTTTGAATTTTGCGCAAAGCTAAACGAGGGCTATCTGCGCTAGCCGTCCCTAACTTAGCAGTGTAAGACTAGAGGGAAGGCAGCTAGTCATCACCACCCACCACCAACTTTTGGGCTACTCTTTTACCAACGAATAATGGGATTGACCGTAACATTATAATGCCCTCACAGCTGAAAGGGGAAGCATGTTTGGTGTGACGGGGATTCGAACTCGCGACCTTCGGATGAGGAGTCGAGTGTCTTAACCACCTGGCCATACTGGGCCCTTAGTGAAGGTAAACAGATATCAAGTAACACTCATTTGTCAAATGAAATATACCACCAAAAACAAATGTTTAGAGGGAGGATTACCTGTTTTATAGTGAATATATTTTGAATCCAAAATGTAAAATAATAAATGTCCTTTGAAAACTCGTAGGCGTCAAGAATGGACTGGAAGTTTGTATGTGTATATAAACGTGTAGCGACTAACTGTCCGTTGAAGACCTGTATACGTCAAGAATGGACGTTTATTGTCACTGGTATTATACATCTGTAATCATTTCTATAATTTAATATTTTTGCTTTGGTGTGTGCCCGGCATGGCCAAGCGTGTTACGGCGTTCGACTCGTAATCCGAGGGTCGCGGGTTGAAATCCCCGTCACACCTAACATGGTCGGCCTTTTAGCCGTGGGGATGTTATAATGTAACAGCCAATCCCACTATTTGTTAGTAAAATAGTAGCCCAAGAGTTGGCAGTGACTGGTGATGACTAGCTGCCTTCCCTCTAGTCTTACACTGCTAAATTAGGGACGGATAGCACAGATAGCCCTCGAGTAGCTTTGTGCGAAATTCAAAACAAACAAACAAACTTTTTCGTGTTTCATTGTAAAAAGAAATTGGTTGATTGACATTTTTTAAAAATAAGAACTCGATATCTCACACTAAATTTGAATTAATAAATATTTTTAAAACTGTCCTAAAATAAAAACAAGTAATTTCTAAAGTGTGAAAGCACAAACTCATCTTGAAACTTCAGAATAATGCAAAGAATCCTTGACAGCTGATAAAAGATTTTTTTTCACGTGTTAAGTGTTTATATTTCATAACGTATGAAAGTCAATTTTGCTTACGAGATGGCGCTTCTTACCTGTTAGATAACTGTAATTACTAATATAGCTGGAACAATTGTTTAATAACAGGAGATGGGTTCATTGTAACGAAAATTGTTTACAAATGAACAATCCCGTAATAAGAACATATTTTGGCGTAAACAAAGTCAGTTTTGTTCCCGATGATGAATAAAAATATGATTATATCTGTCCTTATTTTATGATTTCAGACGAGTGAAAACGCGGAAAATATACGTTTACTGGAAACACATGAGCTAATGGTACATGCAGATTGTATTTTTGTGATTTAGATATTTGTTTAACTACACGTAAGCATTAAAACCGAAGTCGTAACACATATGTTCATTTTTCCATCTATCGTCCCCTCACCGTTCACGGTTGTCTTTTTTTTTTACGTGGGTCGTTACAAAGTGTCGATCAATCCCAATATTCGTTGGTAAAAGAATAGCCTAACAATTGAAGGAGTTAGATGATGCTTTGTATATAATCTGTCACTGTTTGTATAATTTTGTTTTGAATGTCGTTTTTGTAGATTTGGTCAGGAGAGAACAAAAGACTGTAATTAATAAAGCTACAGTTATGGAGTAGTCACTACGTGTGAAGAGGTGAAGTTTCCCTTGATCAAGGGGCCACTTTAAGAAATCAAAATCAGAAGTACCTCACCAGTTAAAAGTTATTTAAGTAAACTATGAAAACTGCTTGGTTAAAGAGTAGTAATTTATCATAATATTAAACATATTGGATAGCAGTAGACTTTACACTAGCTATTATTTACACTTGTTGCAAAAGCGTCAAGGGTTTTTGTATATTAAACATTTTACGTATTACATCAGACAGATGGTTTTATTCCTCCAAGCTTGAAGAACAGTTTGTTTCGTATTCTTACTGAGAGTTTACAGTTTCCACTTTTATGCCATTCTTACGACAGGAATTTAGATTGATAGCTTTATACCGAACCAACAAACCATGGCAGAAATTTAGAAATAAATTCCGAGAACAGTCACTGATAGACCTTGAACGTTCTAATACAATTTGTAGTTAAGTAGATCAGGCGGGAAATAAAAAACAAAGGGAGGTTAAACAATTACGTAAAACAAATTGAAAAAAACTTTAAAAATAAAAACTGATGAAAGAAAACAAGCAAGAACAGGAAATAGGAAGAGAAACACCAATAAGGACAAGAACTAGTCCAGATGGATGACAGGAAGTGATGTTCTATACCGTTATCAAATAAGTGAACCAGCTTGGCAAGAAGATACAAACATCTGCCAACCTTTTTGGATCGAGTTCAAGCTTTGGTCACTGGTTAGAGAATGACTGATGGACTTCAGATGGAGGACTTTTTAGACACACATCTGGAGTCAAAGAGGAAACAGTTACATTATTGTCTTTATCATTCTCTGATGAATTAGAGTCAGTGACATCAGAGACTGAGTACATTGATCTGATGAAAATTCTAATTCTTGTGTTGTATTTATAGCTGGAAGTCGACTTAGTGGTACAAGAGAAGAAAGACGAACATGGAGCCTTTAAGCAGGGTTGGAAAATAAAGGTACTCTCGAGTTTGAAAGAATTTCATTATTTGGAGGTTGAAGTTGTTTGTAATGAACTTACAACAACAAACTTGGAGGACTAGCAGACCCACAGAACGGTATTTCCATAAAACAGCGAGCAAATCCCAGGAATAGATCGCGGAAAAGAAGGTTCTCAACCTAACCACCATTTTGGTAAGTTTCTTTCCCTTTCTGGCTAACGTAAAACTACAGCGATTGTTCAACAACAAAGTTATCGTTAAGAAATTAACAGTTTTTGTACAATATATGTAATGTGTCCCAGCAACTCATTGCTGTGTGTGTTGTTTTTCTATTTACTGAACTTTTTAAGTTATATCTCAAATAACAGGAATATTTCACCCTCTATATAGTTTCAAGAAGTTTCTAACTTCTTAGGATGTTTGAATATTCTTATTCTGATATAAAGATCTTTTGGTTAAGTCTTGTACGATGAACGGATAATCTATGTCTAGGATGGTAAAATTATGTCACTGGATTTATAAAAAACCCTGGAAACACTCTAATGTGTGGGGAGAATGAATTCTGGTTACACCTCATGTTTCTGTACCTTGTTTTGATAAGTTAAAAGGATGAAGTAACACTGCTGTGCATACAGAAACGAGTTGGTCGGTCAGTCTTAAAAACACGAACAGCGAAGCTCCCCTTTTGAGTAGCGTTCGAGGATATTTTCTTAAAACAAACAAGTAAATCTAAATGAAAAAAAAATGACTGCTGTGCATTACCACTCCTGTACTGTTGGGAACAGAGCTACGAGAGATATTTTGGTTAAAATGTATCTAATTTTAGGCAGTGTTGTTCTTAAAGTGTAGAACATTCTGAAAATAGGTATCAGTATTTCTTTTACTATAAACTGTCAGCTATTAAAGAAGATCCCAACAGCTCACCACCTGTTGGCATAAACAAAATATGAGGTGAACGGCTGCTCTCAGTGCGCCCTGTAACCTAAGCCTAAAGGGCATCTCAGAACAGGTCTGTGTTGCCCAGAACATGTTTCCTGGCGAGTTTCTCAAGTACAACAGGTATATACAGTTAGAGCATTCGTGAGGTTAAAAATTACGGTATTCCTGAAAAACAAAGCAATTGTGTTTATTTTTTGTTTAAGTGTAAACACAGCGTCATTTAAAAGGCATTAAACACATTTCAAAATAAGAAAACGACTACGCTCTGAAAGACCGTTATGTAACGAGTAGCTTCTCCAGAACGATATTTCTGGTATGTTTTGTTACACGTGAAGTTCAGCTTTTATCAACATTTTACGTCACTTCGTTAACTTCACACACGTAAAGATGTATTTTACTAAACATCCCTTGTTGTATTTAAGCAAAATCCACGTTTTTATAGATAAGACATAGAATATGAAGCAACTGTTAAACAGAAGATATTTCATCTGCAGAGGGAAACTCAGCTATTTAAACGTTTGTTTGTTTTATTATATTTTACACAAAGCTACGCGAGGACTGTTTGTACATAGCCGTCCTTGTTTTAAAATGATATAGTAAAGAAATGGCAACGGATTAACACCACCTGCCGCCAACTTTTTTGGCTACTCTTTGAAATGCATTGTAGGATATTACATTTTACTTATGATGTAAACTCGGCCCACAAGTGCGGAATGCATTTCATTTTATTGTTTTAGGGGTAACCACATGTGGCACACAGAATTTCAGCCTCACAGTCCGGCACGCCAACAACAGTGCCTACCATCAGTTTATGAACTAGTCTCATCTGACCAAATTATAGGATTTGATAACCATTATTGTAGCACGCCTAAGGCTCCAATGTTTTGTCTTTTGCAGTAACGAGTCGCAAACTGTGGATCCTAGAATTTACAGTCTGAGCATGTCAACCACAAGACTGTGCCAAGGCATCTTTTGAGGATACACAATCATTACTTTTATTGTGAAAGATAATTTTAATGGTATTTACATCGAAAAGCTGACATTTTGTGAAACGCAAATTAACAAATTAATTACTTTTATGTTCTTGTTTATGATCAGACTGGATTCGCAACACGGTGTTCAACAAAATCATATAAGTCAAACATCTGGGATCTTATGGTATATTAGTTTTATGATACATGTAAAAAAAGAAGGAAACACCTCACAGTATTATATATTTATAAAGCAATGCTAAATATGCGGGTATTTCCTGTGACAAGCTTTGACTTGATAAATTGATTTTGCACTAAAAGCACAAAGAAGTCAATTTCAAATTTATTGGTTGAGTTCATTATTAGATATTTCTATGTTCTGGTACATTAGCATAGGTTACTAATAAGCCACAAAACATATTTCCAAACTTTCTAGATCTGAAAATATGGATTAAATAAAGCCAGTCTTTTGTAAATTAATTAGATTTAGTAAAACTAGTCTTTTGTGAATTAATTAAATTAAGTAAAACCAGTCTTTTGTGAATTAATTAAATTAAGTAAAACCAGTCTTTTGTGAACTAATTGGATTCAGTAAAACTAGTCTTTTGTGACTTAATTAGATTCAGTAAAACTAGTCTTTTTGACTTAATCAGATTCAGTAAAACTAGTTTTGACTTTTGTAAACTTAATCAGATTCGTGTAAAACTAGTCTTTTTGTAATGAATTAAATTCGGTAAAACCAGTCTTTTGTAAATTAATTAGATTCAGTAAAACCAGTCTTTTGTGAATTAATTAGATTCAGTAAAATCAGTCTTTTGTGAACTAATTAGATTCAGTAAAACCAGTTTTTTGTGAATTAATTAGATTTAGTAAAACTAGTCTTTTGTGAATTAATTAGATTCAGTAAAACCAGTCTTTTGTGAATTAATTAGATTTAGTAAAACTAGTCTTTGTGAATTAATTAGATTTTGTAAAACCAGTCTTTGTGAATTAATTAGATTTTGTAAAACCAGTCTTTTGTAAATTAATTCGATTCAGTAAAACCAGTCTTTGTGAATTGATGAATTAGATTTAGTAAAACCAGTCTTTTGTGAATTAATTATATTCAGTAAAACCAGTCTTTTGTAAATGAATTAGATTTAGTAAAATCAGTCTTTTGTGAATTAATTAGATTTTGTAAAACTAGTCTTTTGTGAATTAATTAGATTAAGTAAAACTAGTCTTTTGTGACTTAATTAGATTCAGTAAAACTAGTCTTTTGTAAATTAATTAAATTCAGTAAATCCAGTCTTTTGTGAATGAATTAGATTTAGTAAAACAGTCTTTTAGAATTTATATAAAAAAAAACGGCTCGTTTTGTTGAGAAAATATTTTTACATAGGTTAGCGAATTGTCGTTTCGATCTTCTCGGTCACGTCAGGTTCACAAAGAAAGCATAACCGACCGGTGCTGACCACATGGTGCTGCCGGTGTAAGGAGCGTTGACAGTTAGATGTTTGAATGAAATATTTATTTATTTTATTTTAATATAGGTATAAAGGCTCCTTTATATTGTTTGTTTTGGTTAGTTGTTGTATAAGTAAGGTTTTTTGCGTTTGTTTATGTTTGTTTCATTTAGTTTTAGTGTTTTCTGTTATGTTGGTGTTTGAGTTTTGATTGGTGAAGGTGACCTTTATGTTTGTTTTGAACTACTCTGTTTTCTTCACTTGTCTTCAATATAGAAGTTGTGGCAGTTATCACATTGTATTTATGTATGTTGGTGTGGTGTTAGTGTAGTTTCGGTAGTAGACCTCAGTTTTGTGCCTGGTTTTGAACAATTTGGTACCGACATCAGCAAATAAATAACCAACATTTGCCAAAAAATTAGTAACAAAATATGACATTCTGGTTAATACCAAATTTATTCAAAAAACCAGGCACAAAACTAAAGTCCATACTATGTAAAAACTACACTGACAAACACCACACCAACATTATTTATAAAATACCATGTGATAACACCCCTGTATTGAGAAACAAGTAAAAAATGGAAACCAGTTCAAAGAACATAAAAGTCACCTTCACACGTTTTCGAACACTGCAAGTCAAATAAACACAACATAACCATAGAAAACACTAAAATACTAAATAAAGAAACAAACATAAACAAACGCAAATTAAAGAAGCCTTACTTATACAACAACTTAAACCCAATAAACCAATATAAAGGAACGCCTTTATACCTATATTAAAATAATAAAATAAATAAAATTATATATTCAAACATCTAACACCGCCCTCTACATTCCGACACTCAGTTACAACCCCTTTCAACATGTGGTCAGCTTCCGGTCAATTACCTCTTTCTTTGTGAACCTGATGACCGAAGAAGGTCGAAACGTTGCTCGCTCTTCTATGTAAAATATTTTCTCAACCCAAACGAGCCATTTTTACATATAAATTTCTCAACAAGTGGGTTTCGACATCACTGAAAAGCAGATAGTCCATTACGTATCATTCCATTACAACAAACAAACTTTGTTAAGACACTCAGTTGCTTTATTATTAATTAAAGACGTGTCTGAGTTATAATGGAACATTATAAAATAGATTGAACCTCTCAACACACGAACTTAGGTATTAGCACTGTTGTTTTTTGAGGACTTGACATGTTTTTAGACACTGGTATTAAGTCCTCGTGACCATATTGGTATAGGTAATGTGAATCAAACATCTGTAGTCCTTATCGATTCGAAGCATGGACTATAAATGTGTGACGGTTTTGTGGACACCCTGCACTAATGCTATGACTATCTTTATGCCTGGTCATGTAACTGGTGATGCGTATGACTGGTTTAACGAGATTTCCACTGCTCCTCTGTATTCTGTTTAACGAAATCACGGAGTGTGACAACCAGTGTTCTTGTCATACTAAAGATAGTTGTACAAGACAAGCAATAGCGTCATCGTTACAAGTCACGTGGTTTGTTTGTTTTAGAACACAAAGACTTTTGTGAATAGTGGTACCTAATTTTGAAATGACAAACTATAAGGAACGCAGCTGTCCAACAACACGCGCTCGTGTGTCCAATTTGTGGGATTTGACTGTTTATCTAACTGAGCACCCACAGCTTCAGAGTGGGGAGAGAATCGATCCTCGGATTCACAGTTCTAACACTCTCACCGCTAGGCCACTGAGCCCGAATATTGAGGGTTGTAATTTCAGGAGAAAAATGGATAAAGCCTGTTTCACTAGTAATATTTCTTAATGTCTTAGTTAGAATTGAATATAATAGTAACACCGAAACCATCTCGAAATAACACAAACTGGACAGTTCCAGTTTTGTGAATATTAGACATTGATGCTAACAGACAGATGACTGTAATAATTCTGTTGCTATTTACTGCCTAGTTTGACACAAGGAACTTAAAAAAACAAAGTGGGCCCAAATTAAATAGTG